>NW_006284844.1:320565-323383 GCF_000327345.1 Myotis davidii
ACAGCAGGACTGAGGCCAGCCCTGCTCCAAGCCTGGGGCCCACTGTCTCAAGATGACCTCGCTCTGCCAGCAGGGCTGTCTCTCTTCTGCAGAGGCCCACTTTGCCTCTGTCCAGGACCAGCACCCACATACCAAGCTCCCTCCCACCCCCATCCTGATGCTGCACCTCGATACTCCCCTTGGTCAAAGGGTGTGCTTCTCAGCTCAGACCCAGAGACGCTGCATAAGTCCCAAGTTCCCCTCCGGGCCCTCCAGAGAGACCCCTTTCAAATTAGCAAGTAACAGGGTTTCGAAGTGGAATTTGCAAAGGCCGAACCTCTGGAGAACTTGTCCACTGGAGCCAAGGTACATACTGAACTTCAAACTGCCCCTTGGTGAGAGAGGAGAAATGCATGTGGACAGCCTCACACACAGGGCCCAGCAGCCTCACGCTTCCCTGGTAATCCAGATCCTGGGCTTCAAGGATGAGAAACAAGTTAGCACCTCCGCTCCTATATCATGGGGAGAAAAATATCTGAGTCATCAGAGAAAAAGTGCTCTAATTATAAAATTCCCACAAAGTCCACATCCAGTTTATAATTGAACTTACAAAAAAGATACACCTACCTTGAAATAAGTTATATGGTGCTCATCTGATTATAACATAAAAATATGCTATTGGTAGAGAACTTGGAAAATATAGAAAGTTTCAAACATGAGAAAATTATTTTCTTCAATTTCTTTACCTGTATATAAGTTTATAGAAAATCAGGTGCATACAGCATATATAATACTTTAACCTGATTCCTTTTTACTTAACATTAGACTGTGAAATTTCCAATGATCTTAATTATTTTAGAACATATTTATAATATGAAATATTTTAGAAGTTTGAACATTCCCATGGTTCATGATAAAAAAAATATGTAAGAGGGTAAGTCTCCCTCCTGGCCACTGAATTCTCCTTCCTAGAGCAGCTGCTGTTACTAATTCCTTGTGTATATTTAGAAATATTTACACATATAAAAGCAAATGCAAATATATGATCCTCATTTTTTCACTTAGCAACACAGCTCAGAGATTCCGGTGGTCGAAGGCCAGGCCTCCTCATTCTTTTTCCCACTGCAGAGTGTTCCACTGTGAACTGTTCATGATTTTCGGAAGCGATCCCTACTGCCTGACATCTGGCTGTTTCCAGTGCTTTTTTCTTCTTGGCTATTACAAATGACACTGCAGGAGAACCCTTGCACGCACACACGCTGCTGTCTGTAAGTGTGCCAGTCCTATACCTGGAACGGAACTGCTGGGCCAGAGCACATTTGTCATTTTTATAACTATTGTTAAATTTCCAGGCCAACTCCCTGCTCCAAAAAAATGTGCAAAAACAGGTGGAAGGCATCTAAAATAATTATGTAACATGTTACTGGTCATTTCATACCTAATTCATGACTCGTATTTTCTACCCTCTGCCATCTGGACTGCTGGCCTGGAGCCAAGACCATCACCCTCACTGCCTCCCAACCTCCTTTCTCACACACAGGTTTCTTGGCCCAGCTTCCCCTGAACTCTTCTATGCTTCTTTAGCCTCATTCCCTTTTCACAGCAATTCCTTTTATCTTTTGAGTGAGGCCGTTATGATAACACCCTCTCCAGCGGTTCTCAACCTGTGGGTCGCGACCCCTGAAAATACATCCTGCATATCAGATATTTACATTATGATTCATAACAGTAGCAAAATTACAGTTATGAAGTAGCAACAAAAATAATTTTATGGTTGGGGGTCACCACAACATGAGGAACTGTATTAAAGAGTTGCAGCATTAGGAAGGTTGAGAACCACTGCAATCAATGGTAGGCAAGGGGAATATTGGAGGTCGAAACCTTTAAAATGAAAAGGATCCAGGGATGTTTGGGGTGCAGAGAAAGTGCAGACCTGACTCGGCACCAATCACACAGTCTGTGATCGTCTTCCAGCACACGTCCCCATTCCCAGCCACAATGCTACCGATAGCAGGATATTCTCGGACTTCAAGCCCGAGTTCACAGATCAGATGGTACACCGGGGCAGAAAGGCATGTGGTAACAGGGTCCTCCAGCGACATCTGAAACGTAGAACATAAAAGACACTGTCTTACGGGAAGTAAAGACGCATGAGTGCTAACTATACACTTAACCCAAGAATATCTATAATCATACAAATATAATATGCTAATTAGACCAGACATCCTCCCAGATGAAGCCGGGGCTGCGAGGGAAGCCAGTGCTGACAGCCGGGGGGAGGAAGGCCTACTCTTGCATGAATTTCGTGCATTGGGCCTCTAGTCCTATATAATAAAAGGCTAATATGCAAATCAGCAGGACTGGTTGCTATGATGTGCACTGACCACTAGGGGGCAGACGCTCAACACAGGAGCTGCCCCCTGGTGGTCAGTGCGCTCCCACAGGGGCAGCGCTAAGCATGTCCGACTGCGGGCTTAGGCCAGCCCGCTCCCCAGACCCAAGAGGGCGCAGGCTGCCTGAGGGACCACCCAGATGCACTGATTCCCAGCACCGGCCTCTAGCTCTATCTGAAGAACAGACTATAAACAGCTCTAACTACTAGGAGAGCTGTTTGATTAAAACATTGTGATTAAATTGAAAGATAATTTACGTAACGATTTTCAAATAAATTAACGTTTAAAGGTTGCAATCTCATCATTCACAGCATTTGTGAAGTGCGGGTTCACAAAAGCTCTGTGTCTGACGGCCAGTGCATCATTCTCGGCGTTCCCTTACCCTCCCGCCTGCGCCATCCGCCGCTCACCTCCACGACTTCCGGGTCCGGCCCCGGCGCCGCGCA
>NW_006284844.1:323497-331607 GCF_000327345.1 Myotis davidii
TGGTGTTCCGGACAGAGACACAGTTCTAGGGTTTCCACCTTCACTGTTGAAGGGATTACAGACGCCCCCCCTCGCCCTGGGCCCCTCAGCCCGCCCCGCCTTCCCCACCGCTTTCCGAGTCCTTGGCGGTGCCAAGTGCATACAAGGGCTTCCATTAATCCCTTCCCTCAGCTGCCACGGACGGTTCTGGTTCCAGTTCCGGTTCCGTGCTGCCCAGAGCGTGTCCTGCAAGCCAGAGGCGGTGTGTCGGCCACAACGTGAGCGCGTCGTGCTTTCAAAAAGGAGGATAGCTGCTGGACCCAGCAGAACAAGTGGGTGGTTTTGGTTTTAAAAACAGCGGCAGACTCGGTGTCTGAAGAACATCCCGGAGCAAAGACGTGCAGTTGGAGATAGCAGGCCCATTCGGTCACCGTCTGAATGGAGGGCAAGTGTTCAGTTTTCCCGGCGACTTCACTCCAGGGTTCCGTGTGACCAGAGTGCGGAAACCAGTGTTGCAATCGGGACTCCCCTCCCTTTGACACTTGAACAGAGAAGTGTTCCCACGGACGCAAAGCTGCCGGGACGGGGCGAGGCTGGAAACGGTTGAGCCCACTTGTCTTTTCCTGGCTCCTTTTCACACCTACTTTGTGGGCGTCAGGATCGAATGAGGGAGAGAGAACCTGCCAAACCTGATTCTGAAATCCTAATATGTTTCAAACAGAAAGACAATCCTCAAAAAGAAAGTCAGGGTAACGGTTCAAGTTCAGTGACAGCCCTCTGGTGTCCACGTTTTGCAGAGGAAAGGGAAACTGAAGGAAGAATAACGGGCCAAGTTCACACAACCAAGGAGAACAGCGGAGCAAGGCCAGAAACCTTACCTTGTACTTTACGTTTCCTGCTCCCAGAAACTCTGCTTTATTGCCTGGCAGTGAGTCTGAATAGCGGGTCACCTGCTAGTAGGAAAGATTTCTGTATTTGGAGGCACACAAAGGTGCCTTTTATAAATTTACTGCCTACTAAATACCGGGATTGGTCTTGAGAAATGCCTGAATGCAAAACGAGGAGGTGCACAGGTACACGGGGTGTATGGGCCAAAATCTGGAAATAGGGGACATGGACATGGACAAAGGCAGTTCTTAGTTATTTGATGTGGGTGTGATTGATCGTAGCTGTCTTTAAAATCTAGCTTCTAGAGGTAAGAAATTTGAATAGATCCTTAATTGGGAAGAGACTAAGAGAGGATTCCACAAATGCTCACAAAATATACCTGAAGACAATGAGTATATCAACGAGTCATTTATAACTTATAGGTAGCTGATAATTCCTATGCTGTAAGTATAGGAAATATTAGAACTACAATTTAATCAACGTAAACATTTTTTTATAAGTACCGTGCGCTAACTGATTGCACGACTGGAGCTCCGAAAATCAACGTAAACATTTTTTTAATCCGTTCTGAATCCATTTCTCCCCCCTTGTATAGCACCTCAATTTTTATTTGTAGAATTAACTAATCCCCCACTGGATAGAGTTTTGGTGTTACTGTCAGTCACTTTCCTTAATGTTAAGGTGAGCCCAAAACTAGGTTAAATAGATAACTATTCCTGGAATACTTCAGGAAAGTGGTTGAGATTAATTCAAAATGAGGATGGCATAGCGAAGTGCCTCATGTGTCTGTCTCTGAAAGAATAAAGTTAAACTTCAAGCCTAGAGGTTGGCAAACACAACCTGTGGGTCAAATTTTGCCGACAGCTTGTTTCAGTACAGCCTATAAGCTAAGAATGTTGTTTGTATTTTTATACAGTTATTTTAAAAGTATGGAGGAAATAATACCTGTACTTATATCATTAGATAGATGATCAAGACAGAGTATCAATAAGGACACAGCCTTAAATATGTTAGATGGACTTAACAGATATATCCAGAGCATTCCATCCAAAAATCAGGAGGAAAATTGACAAAGACCACATTTAGCCCACAATGCCTAAAATATTTAAAAAAAAACAGAAGAAGTTTGTCAACCCTTGCCCAAGCCAGATTAATCAGGGGGAAAAAAATAAAGACAAATTATTAATATGAGGAATGGAAAGGGGGAGTCGCTACAGACCTAATAAATATTAAGAGGATCAGAAGGAAATATTAGAAATAACTATGGTCATTTATGAACTTGGATGAAATGTACAAATTACTTGAAAGACTCTATGAGCTGGATTGTGTGCCCCTAGTTTTGTCTGTTGAAACCTAACCTGCAGTACCTCACAAAGAGTGTATGTGCATGTCAAGACAGGGTCTTCAATGAGGTAAATAGGTTAAAATGAGTCTGTTAGGGTTGTGCCCTAATCTCTTCTGCCTTGTGTCCTTATAAGAAGAACGTATTAGGACACAGATTAGGACACCAGAGCCAGCATGCACAGCAGGATGGTTTTTATATAAAGAGGCAGCAAGAGGGAGGGTATCCATCTGCAAGAGAGGGGTGTCAGGAGAAACCAACCCTGTTAGCATCTTGATCTTAGATTTCCAAGATTCATAATTTGGTCAAATTTGTTTAAGGCACCTGGTCTATGGTATTTTGTTCCAACAGCTTTAGCAAACTAATATATAGATACAAACTACCATAGATACCCTGAATAGCTCCTATATCTATTAACACATTGTATGCAGGAAACGTGTTTATACGTTTTACCTATTTATACGTTCTACCAGTGTAGTAGAGTGCGGGACACGTATTAATACGTTTTTTATAGACTAGTGGTAGAATGTGGGTAACGTATAAATACATAAACTAAAGTTACCGTAATTTTACTGAACTTTGCCATTTGCGCAAAAAATTAGCAAAAATGGCCCGTGCCACCTGTTAGCACGCTATAAAAACTACCCGCAAACAATGTGTTAAAGGAAATGAATCTATAGATTAAAACGGTCCCATAAAGAAAACTTCAGGACTTGATAGCTTTTCTAGTGAGTTTCTACCAAATGTGTTCTGGGAAATTAAAAAGGAGGAAATTCTTAACTCATTCTATGAGGCCAATATTACCCTGCTATTAAATATGGAGTAATAAGAAAAAAATGGACCAGTATTCATGAGCATGGAGGCAAAAATTCTTAACAAAATTATAGCAAATTAAACCCAACAACATATAAAAAGAATAAAATGTAGGTGCTGTCCAAGATAGGAGGACTTAAATATATAAACCAAATATTAGCAGACCTAAAGGGGGGAACAGTCAGCAATACAAAAGCAAGGGACTTTAATACCTGTGGTTACATCAATAGATAGATCAGACAGAATATCAATAAGGAAACAGCCTTAAATGACATGGTAGATTAGATGGACTTAACAGATATATCCAGAGCATTCCCCTCAAAAGCACCTGAAATAATCTCCAGGATAAATCATATGTTAAGTTATAAAACAAGTCTTAATAAATTTAAGAAAATTTAAATCGTATAAAGCACCTTTCATAGCACAGTGTTATGAAACTAGAAATAAATTACAAGAAGAAAACCAAAATCCATAAATATGTGGAGATTAAGCAACATGCTACTGAATAACAAGTGGGTGAGTGAAGAAATTAAGAGAGAAATTTAAAAAATGCCTTCATAGAAATGAAAATGGAAATACAACACACCCAGATCTATGAGGTCAGCAGAAGCAGTGTAAGAGGGAAGTTCATAATGATAAATGCCCACCTCAAGAAACAAGAATAATTTCAATTTAACTTTATACCACAAAAGAACTAGAAAAAAAAGTGAAGCCCAAAGTTAGTAGAAGGAAGAAAATAACAAAGATCTGAGAGGAAATAAATGAGAGAGACTAAAAAGACAAGAGAAAAGGTCAATGAAACTAAGAGCTAGTTGAAGATAATCAGAATTAATATTTACCTAGACTCACGAAGAAAAAAAGGGGGGGGGCAAACAATCAGAAATGAAAAAGGAGACATTACAACTGATAACAGAAATATAAAGAATCAAAAGATTACTGTGGATGACTATACACCAACAACTTAGATAATCTAGAAGAAATATATAAATTCTTAGAAGCGTACAGCTTTCTAAGACTGAATCATGAAAAAATAACCTGAAAAGACCAACTTCTAGTAAAGAAATTGAACAGTAAAGAAAAAACTGCCAACAAACAAAAGTTCAGTGCAAGATGGCTTCACAGGTGAATTCTACCAAACACTTATAGAAGGATCAATAGCTATCCTTCTCAAACTTTTCCAAGACATAAAAGAGGAACACCTACCCACTCATTTTACAAAGCCAATATCACTCTGACGCCAACATTACCCACACAAAGACACCACAAGAAGAAATTACAAGCCAATATTCCCAATGAATGCAGATGCAAAAATTATCAAAAAATATTAGCACATTGAATTCTGCAATACATTAAAAAGATCATATATCATGATCAAGAGGGGTTTATTGCAAGGATGCAAGAATTGTTCAGCATCCCCAAGTCAATCAATTGGATACACCACTTTAACAAAATGAAGAATACCAGTAAAAATCATGAGTATCTCAATAGATGTAGAAAGAGCCTTTGACATAAAATCAATATACAATTATGATAAAAACAAAGTATGTATAGAGGAAACATACCTTAACATAATAAAGACCATATATGACAAGGCTGTTGCTAACATCATACTTAATGGTGGAAAGCTGAAAACTTCCTCAAAGATCAGGAGCAAGACAGGGATGTACACTCTCACCACTTTAGCACTGCAAGCCTTACTGAGATCAGTTGGGCAAGAAGATTAAATCAATGGCTACATTTATTTGGAAAAATTGGACTCCAAAGCAAAGGCAACAAAAGCAAAAATAAAGGAGACTCCATCAGACTAAAAAGCTTATGCATAGTCAAAGTGGAAAGGCATCTTAATGAATGGGAGAAATAATTTGCAAAGCATATCTATATTAATAAAAGGGTAATATGCTAATTAGATGGATAGACCGGACGTCTTCTAGACACGGCCCCTCATCCAGGCTGGCCCCACCCCCCCAGTGGGGACCCCCACCCTGATTGGGGACATGGCTGGCCTGCAAACCACCTGCAACCCCTTGCCCAGGCTACCCTGCCCCCAGCGGGGACTCCCCATTCTGATCCAGGGCCCCTTCAGGGCAGGCCAGCCAGCCTCCACCCATGCACCAAGCCTCATTCCTATATACTAAAAGGGTAATATGCAAATTGACCCTAATGGGAACGACCACTGGACCAGTCACTATGAGGCACACTGACCACCTTTTGGTCCCTTTCCCCAGTTGGCAGGCTCTGATCACCTGATGGCCTCCAGCGGCAGGGGTGGGGCTGGTGAGCAGGCAGGAACAGCCGACCTCTCGGTCCCTTCCCCCGGTCATCAGGCACCCATCACCCAATGGAGAACAGGGAACCAGGGGTGGGTGGTGGCGGGGGACAGGGCCAGCTGCGGGCAGCTGGGAAGATTGCCCTGATAGCAGGCCAGGCCTAAGGACCATACCCATGCATGACTTTCGTGCACTGGGCCTCTAGTCTATATATATAAAAGCCTAAGCAACTAGCCAACTAGCTGGTAGCTATAACGCACACTGACCACCACGTGGCAGATGCTCAACAGGATAGAGGCCTGGTGCATGGATGGGGGCCGGCTGGTTTGCCCTGAAGGGTGTCCCGGATCAGAGTGGGGGTCCCGCTGGGGTGCCTGGCCAGCCTAGGTGAGGGGCTGAGGGCCGTTTTCAGACTGGCCACACCCCCTTCAGGGTGGGGGTCCCTGCTGGAGTGCCTGGCCAGCCTGGGTGAGGGGCTGAGGGCTGTTTTCAGGCTGGCCACACCCCATTCAGGGAGGGGGTCCTGCTGGGGTGCCTGGCCAGCCTGGGTGAGAGGGTGGTGGCTGTTTGCAGTCTGGCCACAGCCCCTTCAAGGTGGGTGTCCCTGCTGGGGTTCGCAGCAATGCCACAGAGGTGGGAGAGGCTCAGGGCTCTGGCTGAGCAGTGCTCCCCCAGTGGGAGTGCACTGATCACCAGGGGCAGCTCCTGCATTGAGCGTCTGCCCCCTGGTGGTCATTGCGCATCATAGCAACCAGTTGTTCCGCTGTTCGGTAGATTTGCATATTAGCCTTTTATTATATAGGATGAATGGGTTACCAATGAGATCAAGAAAGATAAAAAATTTCATGGAAACAAATGCAAATGAACACACAACAAACCCCAAATACCTGGGACACAGCAAAAACAGTCCTGAGAGGGAAGTTCATAGCACTACAGGCATACCTCAAGAAAATCAGCAATAAACTATTTAACCTTACAACTTAAAGAACTAGAAAGAGAACAACAAGAAGGGCCCAGAGTAAGTAGAAGGAAAGAAATAATAAAGATTAGAGCAGAAATAAGTAACATACAAAAAACAATAAAAAAAATCAATGAAACCAAAAGCTGGTTCTTTGAAAGGATAAACAAAATTGATAAACTGTTAGCCAGACTCATCAAGAAACAAAAGAGAGGACCCAAATAAAATAAAATCAGAAACAGAAGTGGAGAAGTATCCACTGACACTACAGAAATACAAAGGATTGTAAGAAAATACTATGAACAACTATATGCCAACAAGCTAGACAATGTGGATGAAATGGACAAATTCCTAGAAAAATACAGTCTCCCAAAACTGAATCAGGAGGAATTAGAAAACCTGTATATGTTTTAATAATAACTGATGAAATAGTAGCAGTAATAATAATAATAATAAAAAACCCCAGCAAACAAAAGCTCAGGTCTATATGGCTTCACAGGGGAGTTTTACCAAACAGTCAAAGAAGAAGTAACACCTATACTCCTCAAACTATTTCAGAAAATCCAAGAGGAACACTTCCAAACTCTTTTTATGAGGTCAGCATAATCCTAATTCCAAAACCAGATAAAGACACTACAAATAGAATTACAGACCAATGTACCTGATGAACATAGATGCTAAAATCCTCAATAAAATATTAGCAAATCGCATCCAGCAATATATTAAAAAGATCACACATCATGACCAAGTAGGATTTATTCCAGGGATGCAAGGCTGGTATAATATTCACAAATCAATAAACGTGATACATCACATAAAGAAATTGAAAGACAAAAATCACATTATCATACCAATAGATGCACTAACTGATGAACAGAGTGGATCCAGAGACATGGAAGCATGGAACAGTGCAGAATCTCAGAGGGAAGGTGGGGGAGGGTGGGTGTGTAGGAGGTAATCAAAGACCTTGTATGCATATGAAGGGGAGGGGGCTAGAGGGGGTAATTGGGGGTAAAAGGGGACATGTAATACTTTCAGTAATAAAGAATTATAAATAAGTCCTATCCTCCTATGTAATAAAAGCCTAATCTGCAGATTGTCCCCTTGGGTGATCATTCAACCAAGAGTTCGCCCGCCCGCTATGACGAGCACCGACCATCAGGGGGTGGCGAGGAACATGGTGGGCATCGGTGATGCAGCGCTGGCAATGGGCAGCAGTGGAGGCACTGCTGGCCCCAATGGGCCCTGATGAGAGCAGGACTGTGGTGAGATGGTGGAGCAGGGTCTGTGAGGTTGGGGGCGTGAGCTGGGGCCCGATCTCTGCAGGCCACCCCAGGGACCCCACCCTTGCACAGATTCGTGCACTGGGCCTCTAGTAAATAAGTAAGTAAATCAATACCTCTCCCCACCTCTTTCTTTCAGTATACACAGATTGTACAAGAAAGGCTGAAAGAATCGTCTCATGATGTTCTGTATATAGAGCCTCCATTTGATGATTCCATTGCTGAGATAAGTAAAGAATGGAAGAGTTCTTTGGCAAAATTTAGGTTTGCTAATACATATAGAATGGAGCCACTCAGAAAATTCCAAGCTCATTCAGTAGAAGCTAAAGTCCAGCAGATATTAACGGTAGGTTGATAAATGTGTATGATATAATATCTAAGCCAGGGGTCCTCAGACTTTTTTTTTAAGATATATTTTATTGATTTTTTACAGAGAGGAAGGGAGAGGGATAGAGAGTTAGAAACATCAATGAGAGAGAAACATCAATCAGCTGCCTCCTGCACACCCCCTACTGGGGACGTGCCCGCAACCAAGGCACATGCCCTTGACCGGAATCGAACCTGGGACCCTTGAGTCTGC
>NW_006284844.1:331632-344382 GCF_000327345.1 Myotis davidii
ATTAAAAGTTCAAAAAATGTGCAATTTAATCTGGTTCCTAAACCTGAATACACCGAGTACCCACTCATCGAATAATTTATCCCATTTCAAATTGTCCCAGTTTGAATGAGAACTTTTTAAAGGAAAAAAAAAAAAAAAAAAAAAAAAAAAAAAAAAACAACCGGGAACAAACACAATACTTGTATTTGCATGTGGCCCGCGGCCTGTAGTTTGAGGACTCCTGATCTAAGCTTTCGGAATTTGGTAAACTATATTCAGATTTATGGCAGTATAATTACCCTGATTGTTTTTTTTTATAGCACTTAACTTTGAAAATATGAAAGTACTTTGGGTTTGTAGTCAATAATCTTCACATTGATGCTGTTAGATTAAAGGGAACATGCTTCTATTTCATTTAGCTCATAATTATCCATAAACTGTCCCTCTGGTTCCATGTTTCACCCATAATCAGAGGAATGAGTGAAAAAGAACACATTGGATGTGTGTATTTGTGTGAAAAATTGGTTCCTGACTATGCTAAACCATCTTTTAAGTATAGACCATCTGCAGCTTAGGCATCCGTTATTTTCCTCCTTAAACTTAACGGAATATAAAGTTCATTAAAAACAGTTGTTTGAAACTCAAACACATGATCCCAGGCTCATTCAAAAAAGCTTTTCAATTTTACAAAACTAACCCTATAATACTAATATTACTACCGGTATTAATTTTACTAGTTTCGCTGTCTGAAGGCTACATTGTTCAGATGGGAGGAATTCCCTTCGCCATCTTTTCTTGATAAAGGACCAAATTACAACACTTTTTATTATAGGAAATTCACTTGAGGCACCACCTTTTCTGAATCCCTTTTTCATCTTTGGTCTCTAGTTCTGGGCACCAGGCACCAGGAGTTTCTTGATAAGCAGATGCCCTTTGTGGTGTTCCGCCCAACCTCACCCCACTCCTTGTTTTAAAATTACCTCCCCCTCCAATTTACAAAATGCATTCCTTCAGTAACAAATGATGTGAGCTGCCTATTTGGAACAAAGCATAGGTTTAATTTGGTTTGTAGAAATGATTAATAACTCTTTAATTTTTAAATGAATTAGCTTTTATTAATAAAGAAGAATAGTTAGGTGACTCTCCAATTTCTCTTCACTGTATAGATACATCTCTAAACAGAACTAATAATTATCAGATGATATTTTATGAAGATACTAGGGGCCCGGTGCACAAAATTCGTGCGCTGGGTGTGGGGGGGCGGGGAGTGTCCCACAGCCCGGCCTGCCCCCTCTCACATACTGGGAGCCCTCAGGCATTGACTCCCATCACACTCCAATCGCAGGATCGGCCCCTTGCCCAGGCCTGACGCCTCTGACAGAGGCATCAGGCCTGGGCAGGGGACCCTCATTTCCCCCCATCACTGGTTCTGGCCCAGGCATCAGGCCTGCGCAGGGGACTCCCAGCCCCCGCCCAGGCCTGATGCCTCAGCCAGAGGAGTTGACCCTCATCACCCTCCGATCACCAACCACCGGATCAGCCCCTTGACCAGGCCTGAGGTCTCCGGCAGAGGTGTCAGGCCTGGGCAGGGGACCCCCAGCTCCCCGTGGTTGCAGGCTCCACCCCTGCCTAGGCCTAACGCCTCTGGCTGAGGCATCCGGCCCGGGCAGCGGGGACCCGCAGCTGCAGCGGCCCTGCGATCGTGGGCTCCGCTTTAGGCCCAGGCAAGGGACCCCTAGCTCCCGGGACTGCTAGCTTCGACCGTGCCCAGCTCCCATCGCTGGCTCCACCCCTACTTCCTGCTATCACTGGCCAGGGCGGCAAAGGTGCCTGATTCTCCGATCATGGCTGGGGGGTACGGCAAAGGCGGCCCTGGGGCCGCCTTTGCCCTGCCCCCCAGCTCTTAGCTCCCCCCTGGGTTTCCGATCACTGTCAGTGGCAGGGGGCTTCTTCCTGCTTTCCCTTTCGCCTCCCTGCATTGTGCCTACATATGCAAATTAACCGCCATCTTTGTTGTCAGTTAACTGCCATCTGAGTTGGCAGTTAATTTGCATATAGCCCTGATTAGCCAATGAAAAGGGTAGCGTCGTACGCCAATTACCATCTTTCTCTTTTATTAGTGTAGATAATGGCTTCAGGAAATAAAGCAACTCAACTCAATTTTACTACAATAAAATAACTATTGATTATCTTCTTTACTGATCTAAACACTAATAAGCAAGCATTTGTGATGTGAGAGTATACATTGTGGTGTGTCTCTCACTCAGTTCTACCACATAGACTGAGTTCACATTTATTGAATATAGGAGGATTTCAAATCATATTTAATTTGATAATTTATAGAGTTTCATTGGGCTTGATGGGGCCTAGAACAGCTTATTGGGGACGTAAGTGAATGGCTGGGGTCATGAAGAGGTCAGGGATTTCCCTGGAGTTCAGGCAACACTGAATGTAGTTCTAGACACAGAAATAGTATATATTGATGGAGCTTGTGGGTATTTTTCTATTGGGAGTGCCTATTTATTTAAAAGAGAGCCCTTAGGTAGAGAAAACCTGGGATATGTTAGGCAGGTTCAGAAAAGGGAGCGGTTGTTGCTAAGTGTCCAAAAGGTACAGCCACAGCCAAGTACCTGAGGGAAATCAATGCTTCTAAACCCCATTTTAGACCCAGAGCATTCTAGAAGGGAACCAGAACAAACAAGAAGAGCTAGTTCTTTGGTTTTACTAGTGCATGCCTGTATGTTTAGCGAGGAGTCCATTTGTTGTCACTCAGAGCCCAGAACATTGGTTACTGTATCTTTGGTCCCAATCAGCCAGTCAGAGGCATATGCTGTCTGCTCCCAAGGTGGTCCAGGCCTGCTTACGGCTGGGAGGGAAGTGTAGGGCTCCAGGGCCCACACCTGCCCCCTCCCCCACCGCTGGACGCTAATTCACTAACAAGCAGGGTGAGAAGCCTGACTTCCTTGGCCATGGGAAAAAATCCACCGAGTGGGAAGCATGGGGAGAGGTTGGGAAGAAGTGGGCTTTCACCAGAGGAGATGAGGAAGAGGGAGACAGGAAAGGCCCGGTGCAGCTCTGGACCAGGTCGCCCTGCTGCAGGGAATCCCAAATCTGAGCTTTTGCAAGGATGTGCACTTTAAGAAGTTGGTTTCCCTACCAAAGAATTCCCAGAAGCTTTTCTTTAAACACCCCCGCCCCCCCGTGTCTCCCCAATTGTCTGATAACAGTAATCTAACACGGAAACCTTCACCTCAACCAAGAGTAATGGAACAGAATCAAAAAACCAAAATAAGTTTTCTTCAAAATTGTGATTGAAATAAATTGGTAAGCATGACATGTAGTTAATATTTGGTTTAAAAGTTATATGTATTATTTAGACATGTTTTTTACTTTAATTTTTATTTAGAAAATATTTAGTTTGAAAATTAAGGTATACTTTTTAATTTTTTAAAGGAAACTCTTAAAGATGTCAAATATGATGATAAACTCTTCTCTCACTTGTCGCTTGAATTAGCAGACATCATATTGTCAGCAGTCAAAGACTTTGGATACCACCGTTATAAATTGATTATAAAGGTATTATTTATTCAAAAGACTGGCCAGGCAATAAATGTAAGTACCCCTTTATCAGTTAGAACTGCAGGGTCCATCCTCTGTAGTGACTGGGTGTCTCTCACTCAGCCCTGTGATGGCTCCAGGGCATGTCAGGCCCGGGTGCCTGGGAATGAAAGAATAATTGTGTTAAATTTATGTTTTTTCACTGAAATTATTTGAAAAGTACTTAGAAATGACAATTAAATTGTATAGATAGCCTGTTTCTTAATCATCCTATTTTGACAATTAATGTCATTTACTAACCAGTAAATTTATTTTAGGCATTAATGGGTGTTAGTGAAGAAATTAGAGAATTATAAGGAATGACTGATTCTTGACTACTTTTTACTCTAGTCAAGAAAATAAAGCAACACAGCTTAGAGTTTGAGAAAAAAAATAATGTAGATAGTGTAACAGCCTAGGTTTGGGAGTCAGATTGGGTTGGATATGAATCCTGGCAGAAATACTGATGATAATAAACTCTTTATGATGATAAAGAGTTTTTTATGGTAGTTTTTTTTACCTATAAAATCAGGATAATAAAGTTTAATTGCTGGAGTAATTGTGAGGACTAAGTGAGACTAACTGCATTCAAGTCCTTAATATTTTCTCCAGCACAGAGTCCTCAATAAACAGCAAGATTATCATTATTTACAAACTAGAGGCCAGGTGCACGGATTCGTGCACTGGTGGGCTCCCTCAGCCTGGCCTGCACCCTCTCGCAATCTGAGACCCCTCGGGATTTCGAATAGCTGGTTTCTGCCCAGTCCCCACAGGCCTGATCCAAACAGGAGGGAGCCTAATCCTGTGCATTGAGCATCTGTCCCCTGGAGGTCAGTGTGCCTCATAGCAACTGGCGGACGTCGTTTGGTTGTTCAGTCGTTTGTTCGCTTAGACTTTTATAAATATAGATAAAAATGCAACCCCACTAGGCCAGTGGTTCTCAACCTTCTGGCCCTTTAATACAGTTCCTCATGTTGTGACCCAACCATAAAATTATTTTCGTTGCTACTTCATAACTGTAACGTTGCTACTGTTATGAATCATCATGTAAATATCTGATATGCAGGATGGTCTTAGGCGACCCCTGTGAAAGGGTTGTTCGACCGCCAGAGGGGTCGCGACCCACAGGTTGAGAACCGCGGTAGATGGTCATCAGTGCTCAGTGAAGAAAATTAAGGCGGGAGGTGCGCTAGAGTGACAGTGACTCAGTGGGATTGTCTGGAGACAGGGAAGGCCCCTAGGGGATGTCTTAATGACAGGAAAAAGCCAGCTGTGCCAAAGGTCAGGGAGAACTGCAGGCAGAGAAAACGTGGCAGAGATGCCCAGGCAGGCTGAACTCAGTGTGCTTCCGGAATCCTCTGTGGCTGTGGGATGTTCAGGGAGCGTCTCCTCACAACGTTCCTAGAAGGCAAGAGCAGAAGACCTCTTAAGGCCTGGCTTGGAAGTTGCACAATGTCACATTCTTTTGCTCAAAGCAAGTCCCAATGACAACTGATATACAAGGGGAAATAGACTCAACCTCTTGATGGGAGAAGCAGAAAGGACCTGTGGCCATTTTAGAGGCACTGCAGAAAATTAGGCTGTATCAGACCACACGTGGCTTTGTAAGCAAAGCACCGGAGTTAGCATTTCTCCCACAGCCACGTGTATAATCAGTGCCATTTCTTCATTTTGAGACAAGGTCCTAACAAATTTTCAGTAGGAAATCTCTTAAGGGCGGGAAGGTTAATTCCTCAAGATGGATTACAACACAGCAGAGTAGCACCGTACACTGAGCTACTAGAGCAGTGGTTCTCAACCTTCCTAATGCCACGACCCTTTAATACAGCTCCTTGTGTTGTGTTATGGTTATGGAAAATAACCATAAAATTATTTTCGTTGCTACTTCATAACTGTAACTTTGCTACTGTAAACAATATGTAATTATGTATGTGTTTTCCGATGGTCTTAGGCGACCCCTGTGAAAGGGTTGTTTGACCCCCAAAGGGGTCGCGACCCACAGGTTGAGAACTGCTGTACTATGCCCAGACCACAGAGGGCCTCCTGGTCCTTCCCGGACATCCTGCTAGGACGGGTGTCTGCTTCAGACGACAGCTGTGGTGAGAGAAGTGGGGCCCGGGAGCCTTCACTGTCAGTCTCCCCAGGAAAGGGACAAAGTTGTGTTAAATGTGTAACTGTTTAGCAAACCGACGTGTCTTTAAAGAAATCGAGCTTGTGTAGGTGTTAAAATTACTTAACATGTTCAATCTAAAGTTAATTTTTTAAAATGTCTCCAGGTTGCCAGCCGATGGATCTGGGATGTTGCTTGGGACAGCTGGGTTGCAGCTAAACATGAAACAGAAACTTACGTGGCATTGGCCTTGGTATATGCTCTTTACTGTGAATAACTTGTCACATGTCCTGAACGATGTTTACCTCTCAACTCCTCACATACATGAAGTTTATAGATTTGTAAACCTCAGTAGTATTGATTAGCCATATTTTTATCTCCAGTTGGAGCATTTAATTGCATTAACAACAAACAAGTAAAAAGTTGGATTTTTCTTAACTTCATACTTGTACTTACCATATTTATTAACACTGTTACCTCAAAATATAAAATATAGGAATATATGAATGCTTATAGTAGATTATAATATGGGAATATTATCATTCTTCTTAGGTTTAAGAAAATTATAATTAACTATAGGAAATTTTGACACAACCTTGTAAAGTATCAAATTAAGAAAATGTTAAGGTAAATTTTGGAAACCTTCTAAAGGCAGATGTATTTTGAATGGTATTTTAATGCACTATATGCATTCTTTTGAAGGGAATTACCAAGTTTTTTTTTTAATATATTTTATTGATTTTTTACAGAGAGGAAGGGAGAGAGATAGAGAGTTAGAAACATCGATGAGAGAGAAACATCAAACAGCTGCCTCTTGCACATCTCCTACTGGGGATGTGCCCGCAACCCAGGTACATGCCCTTGACCGGAATCGAACCTGGGACCTTTCAGTCCGCAGGCCGACGCTCTACCCACTGAGCCAAACCGGTTTCGGTGGGAATTACCAAGTTTTAAAGAAAAATGTTGATATATTTCATACTTCCCTAACGAATGACTCCTTCTCCAATTAGAATGCTTACAAATGTGTGGTCTTTCTCTTTGTTAGTCAGGAGAGGCAGAGCTGGCCAGGCATAGGGTATTTGAGTTGACTGCCCTGTAGCTATACTTGTATGTAATTGGGTTAGGCTCTTTTTAGATGCCAGAACCAAAAACCTAATATAACTGTGTTTTTAAAAAATACGTTTTTATTGATTTTTTTTTTTTTAGAGAGAGAGGAGGGGAGGGGGATAAAGAGATAGAAACATCGATGAGACAGAAACATCATTGATCACCTGCATGCCTCCTGCATGCATCCTACTGGGCATGGAGCCTGCAACCCTGGGCATGTTCCCTGCCTGGGATTCAAACCAGTGACCGCCTGATTCCTGGGTCAATGCTCAACCACTGAGCCACACTGTCTGGGCTAATATAATTGTTTTTTTTAAACAAGAGGAAACTTATATTTCCCAGGCATTTGATCAGGATCCGTGTTCTGTCTGTCTTTGTACTCTCCCCGCAGACTTCTATGTGCATTTGTTTGAGCTGATAGAATGTAATCAGGTTCCCATAACTAGACGACACAACTCACTAGCTAGGGCTGAGGCTGGAGCCCATCGTCCCTGATGCACATGGCCATGTGAAAAGAGAGGCTCTCACTGAACATTGGAGCTCTTGGAGCGAGGAAATAAGGGATGGGCTCGGGGGAGGCAACTGATCATGTCTGAGACAGTTCGTGCACTTTCATAGTCACATAGTCACATGCCGCTCACAATGCCGTGATGGCTGTCCTGTCCCGTATAATAAAAGGCTAATGTGCAAACTGTTCCCTTGACCGGGAGTTCAACCAGGAGTTTGACCTGGTGACGGGGCCGGCCCACCAACCGCGCCCACCACCCCCCCCTGGCCCAATCAGCCTCAATTGGGGTGGGCCAGGCAGACCCCACCCATGCACAAATGTGTGCACCAGGCCTCTAGTTAGATTATAATAGAGCCAGACACTTCCTGTCACCCAGTGACATGGTAGCAATTGCAACATTGCAGTGCAGCACATCTCAGCTGCCCACAGCATCCAGTGCAGGGACATGCTGCACAAGCTTGTGGTCAGGAGCAGCAGGCTGTTGCACGTAGCCCAGGTGTGCAGTAGGCCATGCCATCTGCACATTTTTTTGTGTACAACAATAAAATCGCCGAGTGACCCATTTCTCAGAACAAAACCCCGGTCCTTAAGCACCACATGACTGCACAGGCAGGCCTTGGAGATACTGCAGGTTTGGTTCCTGACCACCACAATAAAGCAGATACTGCAATAAAGCGAGTCATGTGAGTTTTTATTTCCAAGTGCACATAAAAGTTATATTTACACTATACTGTAGTCTGTTAAGTGTGCAATAATATTGTTTTAAAAAAACCCAATGTACTTACTTAAATAATACTTTATTGCTAAAAAGATGCTGACCATGATCTGAGCCTTCAGCAAGTTGTAATCATTTGCTGGTAGGTCTTGCATTGGTGTTGATGAAACCACAGTATCTACAAAGCACAGTCAAGCAGAGTGACTAAAAGTGAGTATGCCTGTAATCAGAACTTGAAACACCATGTCAGACTTAACGGACAGTAGAAAGACCCATTAGCTGAGGAACCTGTAAACAGGAAGACAGAACAGCAAAGGGGCTTTCTTTTTACGTTGTATTACAATGACGGATCGTCCAGGACTCACAGTTCCGTACCACACCGCTTAGACATGATCGCTGTAGCCCAAGGAATCTGCAGAACGGGAGCTCTCAGGTGCTAACTCGCCACAGAGAAAACTGGAAATAACAAACCCATGACATAGTCCATGTTCAGCAGTGTGCCTTCCTGATGAACTTGCCGGGATCAATTAGTTGTAAAATATACTGCCTGGTATTTGAGCTGACCGCCTTGTAGCTATAACTGTATCTAAAATGAGAATTACCCTTGTTCCTAAGGGTAGTGCTGTATGTGAATTGTGGGTAATATACCATCAAGAACTTGTGCCCAGCCCTTAGCATAGCCTTGGAGCATACTAAGTCCTATGTTACCTATAACCATTCAGTTTAACATGTCAGAGTTACTTTAGCTCTGCTCTTTCTCTCGCCCTTCTCCCAAGCCCATATATTTACATGTTAAATTCTGTAGATTCTGTATTTTTGAAGTGACTCAAAATTAGTCACTATGAAACATCCCTAACCTGACTCACTGCGTCTCAGGCTCCTTTCAGAACTCCTCCCTATTCCCATGTCTCCAGGTGTATTTTGAGTTGTTTTCTGGACATTTCCCTGAGGAGAGTCCCACTGCAGCGTCTCAAGTGAAAGCTGTTTTTTTTCTCTCAGATCCTGATGCCTCAGAGCCAAGAGGCAGGGTAGGCAGGCCCAGCTCCTGGACATGTCTGCTGTCTGGACGTACAGTGCTCTACCTCTGGGTCACGGCAGCCTGCAGTTCTGGCTTGTTCCTTCTCATTGCTGAAGACCTGAGCTCCGATCACAGCTTCCTCTCCACTCAGCTCCTGGCATCCTTTGTGATGTCAGAATCCATGCAGGTAATCATCCAGGCCGTCTCGCTGTGCAGTTCTGATGTGTACAAATTCTAGTTACCATAGTATCAGCCCAGTATCAGCCGCCCCAAACGACTCGGTTCAGATTTCAGCTGCCATAGTATATTGGCTGTGAGTAATTTCGGAAAGAACAAACTCCACGTTAGCTCCTCAGTCCACATGCCACTGTGTGAGCAGCAGATGGCGTCAGGTCCTGTTTTCAGTCTGTCAGTCTGTCAGTCAGGGCCACTGCACATCTTCGCTCAGCTCTTCACCTGCAGCCACTTGCTTTCCGCCTGTTACAAGGATGGGTTGTGCTTCCTCCCATCAGAGGCTGCTTGCCTTCTGGCCTTCTCAAGGGCTGCCTTCCAGCAGCCATCACCTCTTTTCCAGCATCACGATTTCTGAGTCATTCTTGGCAGCATGCAAACAGGCTCTAGACCAGCCGTGGGCAAACTACGGCCCGAGGGCCGGACCGTTTGAAATAATTAAAACTAAAAAAAAAAAAGACCCTTTTATGTAATGATGTTTACTTTGAATTTATATTAGTTCACACAAACACTCCATCCATGCTTTTGTTCCGGCCTCCGGTCCAGTTTAAGGACCCATTGTGGCCCTCGAGTCAAAAAGTTGGCCCACCCCTGCTAGATTCTCCTATCTTCAAAACAGCCATCCAGCCGACCTCTTTCTTTCTTGCTCTTTCCAAGCAAGCTTCTGTCCCTACTTGGATCCAATTCCTAGCAGCCTATTTCTTCTTGACTTCAGCCTAGCTTCTAAAACTGCTACTACATGGAAACATCCTGAAACAATTAAGATTGCTAATTGCCCTCAAATGCTGAATAAAATGGACATTTATCTGTCCTCATCTAACTCACCTTCTCAGCTGATGCAGTTGGCCAGGCCCTCTTTCTGAAACACGACAGTGCTTGACACTTAGGTCCCTTCCTTCTCCTCTATCTCCATGAGTATCTCTGGCCTCTGGTCTCGGGCCTTCTCCTCACCTGTGTCTGCATCGTCTATGGTAAGTGGGCTCATAGTTGTGTGGCCTTTTCTCTTCAACACTGTATTGTTAGTGCCCAACTCAGGCCTAACTTAGTAAATAGTAAGGCAGTATATTCCTGTCACCTAACATAGTCCTTAGTTCATAGTTGATTTCCATAAAATATTTGTGAAGCCATTGAATGGGCATTATTATTCCAATCCTACAAGCGAGGAAATGGAGGGCCTGAGTTAAATAACTTACCCAGGTCGCACAACTAGTGAGTGGCACGCTGGTTTTCAAATTAAAATCTTAACTTTACACCATACTGCCTCTCTGTGTAGCTTATCCCTGACTCCTAGAAGCTTCTTTCATTTATCCTATTCCCAAGCCAAACTGGAATGATTGATGTAGCTGAATATGTCTCCTGTTTTCCCACTTCTAAGTCTTTTTGGGCTTGAAATCTTATTTCCGCTTCTAGTCGTACCTTTATCTGTAGCTGTCCTACTAATCTTTTACTTTTCAAATTCCATATCAACCTTAAACATCTTAATTCTAGTTGTAAGTAAATTTTCTTCCACCTAAACTGCCTTTACGTATAATTGTATATTTATATTCTTTCAGCATTGAAAATGCCTATGGGCTGGGATTGCAATCTACATAGTGACTCCGTAACATTCTACCTGAAAGGCCGAATCAGTGTTTGTTGACTTGGAATGAAGAGTTTTAAATGTGTATTTGACTAGGCAGGGGTCCTCAAACTATGGCCCGCGTGCCACATGCAAATACAAATACTGTATTTGTTCCCATTTTGTTTTTTTACTTCAAAATAAGATCTGTGCAGTGTGCATAGGAATTGGTTCATAGTTTTTTTTATACTATAGTCCGGCCCTCCAACGGTCTGAGGGACAGTGAACTGGCCCCTGTTTAAAAAGTTTGAGGACCCCTGGACTAGAGGCATTTCCCAAGGGAGAAGAGTAGAACCAAAAACCTGAATATATAAAAATATTTATGGACATAACATCAAACACTCTCTCTCCCTCTCTCTGTACTAGTATATATATTAAATTCTATCCAGAAGCTCTGACTGAGGGCTTTGATCATTTAAGAGAATTTGGGGAAAAGATTTTGTTGCTTCTTGGCGGATTTAGGTCTGTTTTCTTCACTGGGTTTGTCGATGCTGAGAAGACACCTATTAAGGGCTCCTGGTGGCTAATTGGGCTCAAATTAAAAAAACACACAAGAGATTAGCAGCCTTTTCTGCACAGGCAATTCTCCTGCAAGCCAGGCATCAGAGAGACACCTGCACCCAACTGCTGCCTGCACTGTGGCCTGTGCCTGAGCTGGCCCTTAGGCAGAAGTTCCTGCTTCAACCAATAGGACTGAGGCTCTCCTCACCCAATCGGAGCTCCCCATCTACATCTCTGCCCTCCCCCGTCAGCATCTTCACAAAGCAACTTTATTCTGACCAATCAGGACAATGCCTTTTGGACCAATCAAACTTCGGATTTGGAGCAGTCATTTGCATGAGAACAGACCAATGAGGGGCCAGGGGCAGAGACTAGTTTACAGAAGGCCGCTCCCCTCGGGCTGGCGGAAGGCTGTTGTGCGTGGAGAGGAAGCAGCGGAGGTGAGACCACTGACCCCATCACAGAGCCGGCGCCAGGGGCCTCCCCACACCCCTGCCCCTTCACACTGTGCCCTCCCGTGATGGAGCTGACACGCTGTGGAGCTGAGCCACGCCCTGCAGGTCATAACCGAGCTGCTGGCGCTGCATTCCGTCTCCTCCTTCCTGCACCCCACACTGGGGGTTCCTGTCGGTGTGGAATTGGCACCGACTGTCAGGATCTCGATGGGGAAACGAGCTGGTCTGACCGAGAAAGCCAGGTCTAATCTAGTTGCAGTTTGAGTCTGAAGTTGCTGGTGGTGCCGGATCTGATGATGCCACTGGGAAGTGGAAGCAGACCGTTTGCATTTATCGTTTTCTGTTTCCAAACTTTCGTCTGCCGAGTGCAAGACAAAATAATGAGTGAAAGGGGAGCCACATTGAACCCTAACTCCAGGCACATTCTCTGTGGTCCCCGGGCAAGTCACACACATTCTAACGTGGAGGGTGTGCGGCTTCCGACACCCTGGTCGTTTGATCCCGGCTGAAGGCCCTGCTGAAGCGCTCGAGGTTCGTGTTTTTACAGGGAAGGCCCGGAAGAGGCCGAGTGACGCCTGAGAGGCTGGGTTAATTCAGTCCCAATCCAGCGGCTCCCGGTCCCTTGGCCCCTTGCAGGGCCTGCCTTGTGCTCGGGAGCCCAGCGCGATGACCTTCAATGGCCTGAGGTTAAGGCTTCTCCACTTTAGACGAGAAAGAGGTGCGATGACGGGCCGAGGCGAGGAAGCCCGGCCGGAATCCGAACGTCCTGTGGCCTCTGCGGGTCCCGTCTGACGGGCAGGAGGAAGCGCCTGCAGCCCTTGGAGCTGCCGTCCGTCCTGCCCCGGGCCGTCGTGGCTCCGGTCCTGACGCTGCTGCACGGACAGCTGCCTGGCAGCGACCTTCTCCATCCG
>NW_006284844.1:345417-358265 GCF_000327345.1 Myotis davidii
GGAAAGGGGTCCCGCCTCCCCGAGGACCTCGCGTTCTCACTTCCGGTCTCTCCCGCGGGCCCCATTGCTCAGCCAACGAAAATGTCAACAAATTGACGCAAAAACCATTAAAACCCCGGGCCTCGGAGCGATAGGAACCAGCGGCCTCCGAACGCGTCCGGGGCCGATGACTGTGACGCTTCCGCTCGGACGCGGTTGCCCGCGTGTTCGGGGACCAGGGCAGACGGCCGGCCGCCGGGTGTCTGTGGGCGCACGGGCTCCTTCCTGGGAAGTTCACTGTAGGAGCCGGAGGGAGGACGTCTGTGCATTTCCTCTCAATGGGGTCCCCGGGAGAACCGGGGCGAATTCCCGGCGGCTGGAGCTGTTGGAGACACTGTCATCACCATCATATTGACTCACTTCCCATGGGCGCTGGGTTATTCGCCAGATAAACGCCCTGAACGCGCCTGTGTAGGAGCTACTTCCGCCCTCTCCTTAGCCAAGCCCCGGCGCCCCGGCTCAGGTCTGCACTCGGGGAGGGGGGCTCCGAGGGCTCCCCTCGGCCCCTCCGCGTCCAGCCCGCTCCCAGCAGCCGGCTGCTTCTGCAGGCTTCCTCGCCTTGTAGTGTGGATTTCACAGAATAACACCAGTCCCAGGGAGCCGCACTACCCAGGCTTTTAAAAGAAATATCTGTTAAGCCTTCTGCTCATTAAGCTTTAGCTAATGTGTGAGTAGATACATTCCCTGACATTTGATACCGCATTCATTTTCTTAATGTAATGGTCCGACCTACAGCCTTGATATTGTCGTCACGTAATGGGTGACGTCACCTACATTGGTTTAAGCCTCTTTTTTTGTGTGGGGAGGGAGTTGCCATGTAGAGTGATGACTCAGGTCGCTGGTGGCCCCGTGCCCGGATTCGTGCACATTGAAAGGAAATTAATTAGAAGAAATATTTTAATATCAATTTTTGCCCTTTCTCAACATAACCCATGGCCAAAGGAGGAATGTGCGGCCCCAGGAGGAATTGGGCTCCCTCCCCTCTGGTTCTGGGTAGCCTTTTATATATATAGATGTTTTTGCTAAATTTTTGGAACATAAGAAAATTAACAGGGTTGGTAACCTCTTTCTAGTCGTTGTGTGTCCTCTGACATATAAGTTCCTAAAACAGCCAATTAAGATAGTCCTGTAAACCAGCTGTAATTTGAATTAAACACTAAATGATCTGGGATAGGAGGCTTGCTTGAATTTTGAGTATCATATCAATTTCATGTTAATTTTCATTAAATTAGAAGGCATTTTAACCTTGGTTGTAATCTCGGTAAGAAAGCAAAAGTAGATTTAGATTTATAGATAAATTGAAAGGTCTTTTAAAACTGTATTGAAGACCAGTTTTTTAGCTTTTTCCAGGTCTTGCCTATGCCACATGCTAGGCCTCTTGTTAATTGTAACAGAAAGCTAACATCTGTATAACCAGCTGTTCTTCGAAAGTCTCTGAGTCTTGTAACCAGTCTGGGAAGTACCTTCTGTATTATTTGTCCTCTGACTGTTTAATCTTTAACATGTTTAGGATGACAATGAAGATAATTCAAATGACGGGACCCAGCCATGCAAAAGGAGGCGGATGGGCTCCGGAGACAGCTCCCGGAGCTGTGAGACCTCCAGCCAGGACCTCGGGTACTGTCCCTCACGCTTGTCATAGCTCTGTGGTGTTTCCCTCCTCTGCTTAGCTCTCCCTCCTCCGCCCCCAGCCCTGGAAAAGGCCGTCCTCAAAAACTGTCGCGTATGCTTGTCATGTTTTACAGTGTGACACCAAAGTGGCTTTTGTTCTCAGTGCAATTTTTTTTTAATTTGGTAAAATGCACATAAAATTCACCATTTAAACTATTTTAAAGTATATAGTTCAGTGGCATTAATTCCATCCACAGTGTCGTCTAGCCATCACCTCCATCCATTTCCAAAACGTTTTCACTACCAAAAGCAGAAACTGCATGACCGTCAAGCACTAGAAATTCCCGTTTCCCTGCTCCCCAGCCCCTGGCAGCCAGCCCTGTGCCATTATGAATGTGCACCTGGTGGAAGTGGAATTACACAATGTTCATTTTGTGTCTGGCTATGTCTTCAAAGCACATCCATGTAGTAGCATGGATCAGACTTCTCTTTACGGCTGAACGATGCTGCATTGTATGGAGGTACCGTGTTCGCTTATCCATTCTTCCGCTGATGGACGTTGGGTTCTTCCCACCTTTTGGTTGTAATCATGTTGCTGTGAACATTGGTATATACGTACCTGTTCAGAGTCCTGCTTTCTAGTCCTAGTTAGAGTTTATGGTAATTTTATGTTTTCCACAGGAGATGCACCATTTGATATTCCTACCCAGAGTGTACAAAGTTTCCAATTTCCTATCTTTATCAGTTTATGTCAGCCGAAGGTCACTGGGGTCAATTCAATGCCAATAGGAATTCTCAATTTGGGGTGCAGCGGAGGAAACTTCATTCAGTGCAAACAGCCGCCCTGGGACCAGGCTCCCCTCCAGGAAACCACTTAGTGGGGGAAACAGTTCTCAGTGGTAGGTGGCAGCTTGAGGCCAAAGGAAGCTGGCTTATGGGGACAGAATTCCTACCCCTAGTCCCTGGTTGGTCTGTCCTCCTGTAAATGAGGGCTCCAAATCCTTACAGATTGATTAGGCCGAAGTCACTGTCCTGATTGGGCAGATAAGAGATGCTCTGATTGGTCGGCTAAGAAGGTGATGGATGTGGCTGTCCCACAGGAATCCTCAGGAAAGCCTCCATCCAATTGGTTGAAATGGCATCCAGGGAAAGCCTCCGTCCTATTGGTTGAAATGGGATCCAGGGGACCTTCCTAAGGGCTGGCCCAGGTGCAGGAGCAGACAGGCACCCCTGCAGGCTCCTCCTGACGTGGGCTTTGCAGGAGAGGCCCCTGTGCAGAAATGTTTGCGAGGCTCTTTTTAAATTTGTTTTATGTCTTTTAATTTAAGCCCAGTGGAGTCACCAGAAGCCCTTCTTCGCAGGTATCTTTCTCAGGGTCCACAGTTATTTTCTGGTGTTTTTTTTGAGTAGCTGTTTTAAAGCCATGGAATGGTATCTCACTGCGATTTGATTTGAACTTCCATAATGACTAACGATGTGGAGCATCATTTCATGTGCTTATTCCCTCTTGTGTATCTTCTTTGGAGAAATGTTTGTTCAAGTTCTTTGCCCATTTTTAAATTGGATTGCTTGTTTTTTTGTTGTTGAGTTGCAGTTTTTTATATCTTCTGGATATTAATTCCTTATCAGGTACACGATTTGCAAATATTTTCTCTCATTTTGTGGGCTGTCTTTTCATTCTGTCGATTATGTTCTTTCATGCACAAGTTTTTAAATTTTGCCAAATTCCTCGTTATCTTTTTTTTTTGCTTGTGCTTTTAGTATCATATCTAGAACCTATTGCTAAATCTGTGATGGTGAACATTTACCCCCTATGTTTACATCTAAGAGTTTTCTGGTTTTAGTTCTTATATTTAGGTTGTTGATCCATTTTTTGAATTAATTTTTATATGTAATATGAGGTCAGGGTCCAGTGTCCCAGCACCATCTTGGAGAAAATGTTCTTTTTGTTCATTACTTTTTACTGGATTGATGCCTAACGTCGTGTCACCTTCCTGTCTCTGGGGCCCGCAGAGGAGATTCAGAGGTTGGGTCGGCCTGGGCCCAGGAAGCTGTCGTCTGCCCTTGAGGATGGGGGCTGATCCACAGGGCACTGCCCAGCAGACGAGGTCCGGTCTTTGCCTCTGGATTTGTGGCGTCAGTGAGAACAAACCATTATGGTTATAGTTCAGTTTATTGAGAAACAGGTTTTTACAGTCCTGCTTTCTCGGCTTCTTGAGACTCACTTCACGTCTTGAGGGGATGAAATAGCAGCTAAGGGTGTCAGCTCACGAGAGAGAACTCGGAACTGGTGCCTCCACCCGCTTTGGCCTTAACGCTCCGGGGCTTGGCTCTTTGTGGTGTGCAGAGGGCAGCGTTCCCATCGCCCTTTGTTTTGGCGTTCCAGGTGGTGGTTTCTTTCCCTCCACCTGCTGCATGGTTTCCTGTGATAACATACGAAGTCCTGGGAATATCTTTGTATTGCAGTGTTCTGGAGGACTGAGAATTAAATAATTAAAATAGTTTTCCAGTCCTGGCTGGCGTGGTTCAGTGGGTTGGGAGTCATCCTGTGCACCGTGAGGTTGCGCGTTTGAGTCCAGTTCACAGGGCACGTGCCCGGGATTTAGGGCTCTGTTTCCAGGGGGGGCGTGCAGGAGGCAGTCAGTCGATGGATGTTTCTTTTTTGTTTTAAATATATTTTTATTGATTTCAGAGGGAAAGGGAGAGGGAGAGAGATAGAAACATCAATGATGAGAGAGAATCATTGACCGGCTGCCTCCTGCACACCCCCTACTGGGGACCCAGCCTGCAACCCGGGCATGTGCCCTGACCAGGAATCAATGGAACCATCACCTCCTGGTTCATAAGTCAGTGCTCAACCATTGAGCCACACCGGCCAAGCCCCCCCCCCCCCCCCCCCAAAATGTGCTTAAAAATAACATTGCATAGAAGCCACATGTAAGGCATAATGTGTATCTGTGTCTAGCTTTAGCTACTACCCAGCAGAAAACTTGATCGAGTACAAATGGCCGCCCGATGAGACGGGGGAGTACTGCATGCTTCAGGAGCAGGTCAGCGAGTACCTGGGGGTGACCTCCTTCAAACGGAAGTACCCAGGTACCGAGTCTCAGTTCCTGTAACAGGTTGATCTGACTGTAACTGACAGTGATGCTTTTGTTGGGCGGAGTGTGGATTATCTACGTGCTTATGTTCCTCTGCTGGCCGATCTCCGTTCAGTTCTGGCCTCCCCGCACCTCTCTGTGTATCAGTTTGTTCCTTTGCCTTCTAAACTGATTGAAAAGCAAAATGAGGGCGATAAATTTCCCGGGAAACTTTTAGAAAAATAATTGTATAGCGACATGAGCCAAGGGCTTTGGTTTGTGCCCATTGCTTGGCAGCCCGAGGGGAGGAGGCGGCTACATACATGCACAGGGTCCGAATTCGAGGAGGGCTGTATCCTTCAGCTGTTTTAACGGGATTGGCAATGTACCTGCTTGCTTTGAGTTATTCTATTCTAAGTTTCATTTTAAATTTCATTTCTTGAATTTAAAGATTGATTCTGTGTATAACACTTGGAATATATAATATGAAGTACTTTTTAAAGTCTTGGAATATTTTAACTTTTTAATACTTTTAAGAAGTGTTTTTAGCTTTCAAAAATGTTACAAATGTGTAATGTTACACATGCCAACAGCTCCTTGTGACAGTTTTTTGTCTTTATTTTTTCCTGGAGATTTAGAGCGACGAGATCTGTCTCACAAGGAGAAACTCTACCTGCGAGAGCTGAATGTCATCACAGAGACGCAGTGCACCCTAGGTACCGGCGCCCCTGAGCCGCGAGGGCGAGCTTATCCTTTTCCCAAACACCCTACAGCATCAGTAAAGTACACGAATTATTCTCATGCCAAGTTACTTACTTTATTTTTGATTACTGTTAAAATAAGGAGAACGGTGTATTTCGGGACAGTACCATTTTCTAATAACAGTCACATAGTGTTAAAGAGTGTGTGTTTTATGTGCAGGATTTGTTTGGTACTTTTTAGAAGTACTGATCCATCTCTTTTAAAAGGCACATTTTGTTCCATTTTTAGTTCCGGATAGTTACCTCCATGCTTTTCTGTGATTTCCCTTTGACATATGCGTTAATGCAGTGTGGCTCCTTTTCGTACAACCGAGGAACTATCCCAGCAGGTGTTGTCATCCGCTGTTGTGAGATTTGGAAATTGCCCATCTGACTTGTGTTGTGTGCCCGTGCTTTAAGACTAAGAACTGTAATATATTGAAAATTCTTTGTTTTTTTCACCTGACATCCTGTTATTGCCACTCGTTGGTATACGTGATCATTTAGGTGTTGTTCTAGTAAAGGGATGGATGTTCATAGAACATAAGATCGTACAAAAGAAGCATTTGGCAGAGAAATTGATTTTTTTGCCTTTGAATGTTGGTAATTTATTTCTCTGTAACTGTTTGACTTCATATTATGAATTTATTTTTATTCTCAAACGTATTGAAATATTTTGCTTGATTGATGGAAGCCTTGTAGGTACAGAGTAGTTTGAATGAGAAGCACATTGTAAAAAGTGGTTTTGCTCGTTTGACTTTAATCGGGTTTCGTAACCTGTTTTTGGTCTAAAATAGGTTTAACTGCATTACGCAGTGATGAAGTGATTGATTTAATGATTAAAGAATATCCAGCAAAACATGCCGAGTATTCAGTTATTCTGCAAGAGAAGGAGCGCCAGCGCATCGCGGACCACTACAGGGAGTACTCGGTGGGTGTCCGGGCGGCGGGCCTCGCTCCGGGTGGGGAGGCGGCGCTTTGTGGGCTGTGTGACGGCCGCCGCCGCGCTCTCGCCTCAGCAGACGCAGCAGCAGGACGCGCAGAGAGTGGAAGCCGGCAGAGTGCCCGAGTACGTCAGGAAGGCCGCCGAGAAAGCCGCCGAGTTCAACAGCAGCCTGAACCGGGAGCGCGTGGCGGCGAGGAGGGCCTACTTCGACTTGCAGACACACGTAGGCACCGCCTCTCGCAGCCCGCTCGTCCCTGTCACCGTCTGTGCCGGCCGCCGGGCCTTTTCTCCCAGAGCTTAGGCTGTCATTGTTAGGACGGCCCGATGATGCTAAGGTCGCGTGCGTGCGTGTGTTTGTGTGCACACGTGCATGTCAGTGCAGGTATGCACGTGTGCATACACGCATACACGTGTGCGCACACATGCACTTACGGGGTGACTGTGTACGTGTGCACACACGTTTATGTGTGCATGCATGTATGTGTGCATGTGTGTGTGTGTGCTTGTGTGTGTGTGCTTGTGTGTGTGTGCCCATGTGCAGTGTCTTTGCTTTGTGGAGTGCATTCTGCTGAAGGGACTGATGCCTCCTGTGTGCTCTGAGGGTGGTGGTCAGATTTCCCCATCAGCTCTCTGACCTTCCCTGCCTGTGAGGTTGGAAGTGGTTTTCCTTCCATTTCACAGACCAGGACGTTGAGCTGCAGAGGCTGGAAGCTGCCGGGCCACAGGGCTGTGAAGTGGGTGGGTGTGCCTTCCCTCCGGAGCGGCGGCTGCGGGAGAGGGACCGAGCCCCCCCGTAGAGCAGGTGACTCCACTGTGCCCCTGGGCGGAGCTCCTCACTCTCTTCCGGTTTGGCTTCTGGGGGCGTCCAGTGAGGGCCTTCCCCTAGCTAGCGCCTTGGTCCAAGCCAGGGCTCAGTTTTGTGTTACTCTTCCCGTCCCCCAGGTCATCCAGGTGCCTCAAGGGAAGTACAAGGTGTTACCAACAGAGCAGATCAAGGTCAGCTCCTACCCGGTGGCCCTCATCCCCGGACAGTTCCAGGAATATTACAAAAGGTGGGCAGTGCTTCTTGACCGTCCGCATTGAATGCTGGGCACCTCGGACCCTGGAGGGCCTCCTCAGGGTTCGGCTCCCACCTCCCTGCGTTGTCCGAGGTCTGTGTCTGTGCTCTGCCTCCTGGGTCTGTGGTGGGAACTCCCTTCGGCCAGGATTTGCTTTCAGGCTGAGCATCTGCTGGCGGAGCCTGGTGGCCCCCTCCTTGCCCACTTCCCGTTCTGTGGGCAGGCTCCCTGGAGCGAGTGCGTGCCCCGCAGCACTGGAGCCACGAGGACGTGTGGGGAAGGCAGGCGCGGGCACAGCTCAGACCTGGGGCTCCTCTCACAGCAGCCTCCGGGCCACGTGCAGATAAAATAAAGCTGGAGGAGCCAGGGCTTTGCCTGCACAGGGCATGCAGGGCGGGCACGCCCTGGGCTGCAGCCACACCCCGGCCCTGGACTAGCCTGGCCTGGCTCCTCTCCACCCCATCTCCCTCCCGGCCTGAGGGAAACCAGGACCAGCACTGACTGGGTCGTGTGTCAGACCCTCGGCCTCTGCTTCGGCTTTAGACCCATTTCCTTAGGACAGAGAAGGTGCCCTGGAGAGTGGGGTCTACATAGGCGACAGGACAATACTGTTTGCAAGTCACATTTAAATCATGGGTCAGCGAGATCTTTAAAGGTTTCTGGGTATCAAGCCATGTGCTTTGGGTGTGATGTGTCTTAGTTGAGGGGGCGGCTGGTGCGGTGACTGGTCATGGGGAGCGAAGGTCACAGGGAGGGCCCACCGGGTGTGCGGTCAGCTGGCTGTGCCGTCCCACCCCGTGCAGGTGACATGGGGATTCCCTTTCCTAGAGCACATGCTTCACCAGCTGCTTTCTATAACTTGCTGCTGAACATTTTTCTTTTTCTTTTATTTCATTGATTTCAGAGAGGGAGAGAGAGAGAGACATCCCTCGGCTGCCTGATGCAGCCCGCACCCCGGGCCTGTGCCCGGACCGGGAATCGAACCCTGACCTGGTTCCTAGGTCGACGCTCAGCCACGGAGCACACTGGCCGGGCCTGAATGTTCTCTTAATTGGCATCATGGACCAGGCGCTGCCACGACTCACACGGGCTGGTTCACTGAACCCTCCGTGCCCCCGCTCTGCACGTGAAGTGGGGGAGCACACGGGCGGGCCTGAGAGGGGTCCTTGTCGGGTCTGTGCTGCTGCAGCCTCACCTTGTCTGCCGACATCTGCGTTCCGCCTGCTTTGCGTGGGGCCGAGGAGAGGAGGCGTTTGGCGGCTAAGAACCAGCGCGTGTCTTACGCCCGGCCTGGTGGACGCCTGGTCATACCTTTTATTTGTTGTCGCTCTTGGGTCCTCACAAGGACGTCTCGCTCGCTGCCTCGCATCGTTTCTCACAAGTATTGGGGTTGGTTGAGAAGGTGGAGGCCCTTCACAGCTCGAAGACGAGCCGTTCCGGTTAACTGGGAAGGGACCTGAACACCTCTGCCTCCAGGTACTCGCCGGATGAGCTGCGCTACTTGCCACTGAACACGGCTCTTTACGAGCCGCCGCTGGATCCGGAGCTGCCCGCGCTCGACAGCGACGGCGACTCGGACGACGCCGAGGACGGGCGCGGTGACGAGAAGAGGAGGAACAAGGGCACTTCGGTGAGAACCTGTCCTGGGGAGGCGTCTCCTTTCCCTTGCACGGGGGCTGGTTGCTTGCCTGGAGCGTGAAGTCCCACTGGTGTCGCCGTCCTCAGTCTGGAAACGGCAGTTGCGTGTAGACGAGCTGCATGGCCTCTGTAAGCCTCATGCTGCCCTGGTAGTTGCCACAGCAGCGCAGGCAGGGGTGCCGCACCTGGAGACAGCCGGCACTGCGCCATCTGGCGTGGGGCGCTCCTTCCCGGTGTCCTGTTGCCTGAGCGGCGATTCCCCTTTAGGGAAACATTGAGGTTCCGTTATGCTGGTGGGTTTTCCTGGATGAGGCTTTTCCCAGCGAAATGCATTGGCCCTCAGTGTGCGCTGTGGAGTGCAGGACAGGTTCTGATTTACTCCTCCCTGCTTCTCCGCGGCCCCCGAACCTGACGGGTGCTGCCGTTGGGCGGGCAGTGGCGGCTGAAACACGTTAGTGACCGGCCGGCCGCGTTTACAAGGAGGAGGCCGCCCCGTTAGTGCCGTGACTGCCCTCCTCCTGTCGCGCCGGCCGGCGAGGGCACGCCTCGCTGACTCGACCACGCTGCTAGCGGGGGTGTAAGTGACCCAACATTTCGGAGGGCACTGCGACAGCTTATGCCAAGATGGACAAGTTCCGCAGCATGCGATCCATCGCAGATACACTAAAATGTACCCAAAGGACCCAGTCAGATGCTGACAAAATTTAATTAGAAAACAGATGTCCATTGGCATGTTAATAGTATTTTTTACTGTGGAAACTAGAGGTGAATCTCATGTTCGCAGTGGGGGAATGTGCTAACTTACATGTTGGGAACACAGTCCAGAGAACACTTAGTTATGTGATGAGATACACATAACGCTCAAAGAAACTAAGGCACAGTTCACACACATGCACACAGTGTGATCCACTTGTTTTGTAAAACCAGGGCCCATGTGTTGTGAGTGAGTGGGTGTCTACGTGTGCAGACATGGTATTTTAATTTCCAGTTTTCGTAGTTAATATGAACATGACGTTGCCGCTTTAAGCAGGAAGTATTAAGGTAAAAAGTGAATTAAGTGACCAGATACTGAACTCCTAAACTTTGAGCATCAAAACTATGTCGGTGACCTGGCCCCACGCGTCTACCAGGAGACACGTGTGTGCGGGGCGAGCTCGCTCCGTGACCCGTCCCTCAGAATGCCCATGTACGTCTAGAAGTTTCTTTTTAAGCGATATGTTGCATGGAGCGAGCAAGCTCCCGTGGCGCGGCGCGCAGCCTGGGGCTGCGATGGCCGAGGAGGCGACTGTCCCTGGGGAGACGGGCTGACGTGACAGGTGCGTGACTCCTGCCTTGGCTCGCTGTGAGTCTCCGCCAGGTGACGTTTCTTATATGTAGAACTATCTCTTCGTTTGTAAGTCGATGGAACGTGAAAGATGGTTGGACTGTGTTCTGTGGTTTTCACGATGCCCTCAAACCTGTGTGAATGCCAAGGAATGTGCCTTTGCCCGCAGGACAGCTCCTCCGGCAACGTGTCCGAGGGTGAAGTCCTTCCCGACAGCCAGGAGGAGCCTCTCCCGGGGAGACCGCGGCCCAAGGACAAAGCGGCCACACCGAGGAAGGACGCTGCCAAGCGCTCGGTGCTGCCCAAGTCCGCCCCCGGGTACAAGGTAGAAGAGAAAAGCCCCTGACCAGCCTCCTTCCCGACCAGCCTCTCCCTGAAATGTTTGCCTTTGAACCTCCGCGTGGTGGAGCCGCTGCCGCGCTCGCCCCTCTGGCCTGTGCTGTCCGCTCCTCCTGTCGGCTCTGTCTCCTGGTGGCTTCCTGTCACTTTGGCTGTGGGTTAGCTTCTGTTTTCTGTACGTGTACAGCTTCTAAGAGAACCTTTTTTTTTTTTTGCTTTTAAATAATAAGCAGGCAAGTATGGGCTTTTAAAAAATTATTTTCTAGGCAGGACTTTACACTTTGTTTCCTCGGAGTAAAGGCCGTAGCTGTCGGACATCGTGCGAACCCTGGTATGTAGGAGAAGGGGCACCGCGCAGGCCTCCGTCAAGGGCCCGCTGTGACCCGGGATGGTTTCAGCCGCTCGTCAGGCTCCGCTGGCTCTGAGGGAGGTAGTAAGACTGACTGCAGTCGTGGTGTTAGCATCGCTGGGCAAGAGCGTTTGGAACGGTGTTTCCTGGGGCAGCGGCTCGGTACGCCTGTTCCGTGTTTGGTCTGGCTGCTCTGAGTCGGGCAGCAGGCTGTCGGCGATACTCTGGTGTCATCTCCACCCGATGTCCACTTCCCCTTCCGAGGGTTAGGCGGCTTGTAGCGGGATTCAGGAAACCGCCCACGGGGGAGGCTGCACAGGTTCATGTTTTGGGTGGCGAAGTGAACATACAGTGTTTGGGTCTGGAATGTGTCTGGAATGCCTGTTACTGTGGTTAGGAAGGTGTTTGGAAGGGCTGTTAGGAGTGGGTGGTGAGGAGGTTTTGCCGAGTAGAATTGTAGTGCTGTCCTGAGTCAGAGCTGGGACTGGAGGGAGAAGAGCAGGTCCCAGGAGCCCCAGCAACGGCCAGACCCCCTCCCCGCCCCGCCGCCCCGCCGCCCGCGGCCTTCCCCTGAGGGAGCAGCACTCAGCAGTGTATTCCACACTAGGTTAGAAAATGCCTTTATGTAATCAACTGACACACTCGTGTTTTTCAGCCTTGGGCAGACGATGCAGCGTCACCCAGCAGGGCTGGCTTCCAGGCTGTTGACAGGCAGTGGCTGCGTGATTTTTATACTTGTATTCACATGTATAGCTTATATCATTTTTTAAACTAAAGATTTAAGTTAACACTTAAATCACTGAAAGCAAATGGAGTCCAAAGATTAAGTTTGGAAAGTTAGCGTGCGGGTGCCACACGTGGGCTGTGGTCTGCGGGGAATGGCCACGAGCGGACTGGCCGGGGTGGAGACTGTCAATGACACGGGAATCATGGCCAGGGGGCGGGGGGGACGTGCTGTGGTGACTGACTGTGGAGGGCACAGATCGCCTCCCTCCGGACTGGCGGGAGCCTGGCTGCGGAACACGCACTGGGTCTCCCGGAGGGAACCGCGTCAGCGTTTCAGTCTGGGACAGCCAGTGTTTAGAGCCAGTACCCTGATGTGAACACGTTTGTGGAAAGTTAACCTCTATGAAAGTATTAATAAGCCAAGATGTGCCTAAATATTAGGATACTTCAAGCCGGAGGCCATGGATGTAAATGTTTAAATGCGCCTGATGTCTTGCTTGCCCTTAACGCGTAGGACAGTGTTGTTTAGGTCACGTTAACCTGAGATGAAAGCGTTCTTGCTAGGACTCAGGCCCACGTCACAAGTACAGAATTAAGCTGTCTTAGTGCTACCGTGAACGTCTCAGTCACCTTCGGTTACGTTTTAAGCAGGAAAACAGGTGTGTTGTGAGCCTTTCGTTGGCATGCTGAGGACTATTGGGATGAGTATTAGTTTTCTTGTCAGTAGTGAAGTTGAGGTTGCGGTAGTTACAGTGGAACTGACTTATCGTCAGACATGCCAGGGGTGTTCTGTTCATTGCTCTTTGCGGGGCTCTGCCCACTCCCCATCCTGCTCCCCTAAATCCCCGGTCCCTGAGACGCCTCCCCGCTAGTGACTGTCGTCGCGGGCCAAGTCCTGCCGTAGACACTGGCTTCTCTGTGCTGAGCCCGGCAGCATCTCAGAAATGCTGGAAGCGCCCTCTCATGTGCTCCCCCTCCCCGCCTTCCTCCCCCCCCCC
>NW_006284844.1:358501-363348 GCF_000327345.1 Myotis davidii
ACTGCCGGATAAGGAGAATCGTAAGTGGTTTAACATACATGATGTTAAGCTTAGAAGTTAAACCTAGGATTTCCTTGGCGTCCCTTTTATCATAGGTGCCTCATGTGTATTTCAGTGATTGTGGGACTTGATCTAGAGTGTGAACGACTAGCCTTTCGACGTCTGTAAGGGTCTCCTATGAGGCGCTCTCCTTATAGAATTCCGTGCCGTGCGGCTCCTTCCTGGACGCGTTGCCATCGGCACGGCGAGTGCGTGTCTGACCTCAGCTGCGGGTGTTAGAGAAGCGTGACTTTCAGGTGCAGTGCCGGTAACGGAGCCAACAGGTGGTTCTTATCTGGGTAGATGGAGGGGTCACTTCCGCTGTACATTATGGCAGTGACAGGCCTGACCATAACGGAACCTGCACTTGGTCCTGGGGGGCGCTTCCTGGCTGTTTTCATGGAGGCAGGGAGCCTGCGAGCCTGACGCTGAGAATGTAGCTGTGACCACAGGGCACCACACTGCAGGCTGAGGTGTGAGCCTGTGGCAGGACCCTCGCCGGGGAGCAGGGTATAAGATGCACAGGAGGTGTAGGTTAGGTAACGGTCGTTTTATATGTATGTTTTACTTCCGTATTTATTATTTTGTAGAGCTATTTGTGACTGTTTAGAGTTACTGTTTTTATTATATTTATGTATAAGATTGACTTTTTAAAATAAATAAGACAAAAATTATTTTTGAATGCCTCTGTCATCTTTTGCAAAGAAAGACAATTTGAAAAGTAAAAATGCTTAAATAATGTAAATTAAGAACAAATTGCGTAGGCGAACAGGTTTGAAAGTGGCAGTGAGCTGTGCCAAAGATGGACTTCTAAATGCAAAGTCAGAGTTCTGTTGGGCTTCTCTGTGGTTCAGTCAGGGAAATGCAAGACGCATCTGGCTAGGCTGGACTAAGACAAATGTAATTCTACTTAAAATGACTCTTCTTCCCATGTCCATACATGGATGTGCCCCAATGGCCCTTGGCCATATTACCTCTTCCTTTTCTCCCGTCGCTTCCCTGCCCATAGAGCACGAGTGAGCCTCGTTCCGGCCAGGCTGTGCTCAGCGCCTCCCGCCTGGTGGTGTTGGGTGCGGTGCCCCTGCCCTGCTCTGATGCCCAGGGGCCACCGATTCTTTCAAAGCCCAAATGCCTCCATTGGATTGAGCATGCTTTTAATATGAGAAGTGAATGGTGCTCAAAATATAAGGGTGTCTGTGTATTTCTATTAAGTGATCATTATTTTCTTGTCTGAAAACTTTGTTTTATATCTTACTAGAGACCCGATGCACGAAAATTCATGCAAGAGTAGGCCTTCCTTCCTTCCCCCAGCTGCCGGCACTGGCTTCCCTTGGGCTGCCTGTAGGCACCTGGGACCCAGCTGGCTTCCCTCTGGCCCCGGCTTCGTCAGGAAGGTCGTCCGGAAGACGTCCGGTCTAATTAGGATAGTACCTTTTTATTATTATAGATACTGAATGCTTTGCCCCTAAATATGGGCTCTTTTATTATTTATTAGATGTACAAAGGAAATAATCTCACAACTTGGTTTTCCACAAACATTTGTGCACATGAGTCTGCACGAGCTGTCAATAAAAAATGTTAAAACCTTGGTTTTATAACTTAGATTTCATAGACGCAGTTTTACAACGTTGGCAGATGTATTTAAACAAAACCTCTGCGTAAGCTGCTCACAGAGTCTCCTCAGTGAGCCTGGCTGAGTGGGAAGGGCCACGGAACTTGGGTCTCCTCGGTAAATAGTCCCCCGGTGTGGTTGTAGTCCCCCCTCTGGTTCGCAGTACAGGTCGTAGGAGGCCCCAGGAGTCCTGACGCGGGATCCCCGCTGACAATTTAAGGTGAAATCTGAGGCTTTGGTCAAGTTACGCCTTTCGAAAAGGTCCTCAGTAGAGTCACCAAAGTAAAGCTGAGGCAATAGCGAGATTCCTTTTGAACCCACAGCAGGTTCTTCCGGCACGAATTCATAGCCCTCTTCTACCCTTCCAGCCAAAGGCCATTCCCAATGCTCTATGTGGAATTTGTCTGAAGGGTAAGGAGTCCAACAAGAAAGGGAAGGCTGAACCTCTTATACACTGCTCCCAGTGTGAGAACAGCGGTAAGTACCACCTGTCTGCTTGCCGTTTTAACCACCTGTGTGTTAGTTGTCAGCTAGACTTGCCCCAGAGAGTTATCAAGTATTAAGGGTCATTTATAAGGCGTAGGTTAAGTCCATGCATTTTCTTCCAACTCTGCATTTTCATTTCTTGGATGATCTTAACCATCGTAGTAGCCATTCTTGAGAACTCACAAAGCAGCTAGCAATTTATTAGCCATTTTAAGGTAAACATTCCCTGTGCTTGGTGAATCCTACTAATCTTGGTTTTGGTTTAGGCCATCCTTCTTGCCTGGATATGACCATGGAGCTTGTTTCTATGATTAAGACCTACCCATGGCAGTGCATGGAATGTAAAACTTGCATTGTGTGTGGACAGCCCCACCATGAAGAGGAAATGATGTTCTGTGATGTGTGTGACAGAGGCTACCACACGTTTTGTGTGGGCCTCAGTGCTATCCCATCAGGTAACGACCACAAACGAAAGGCCGGCCCCTGCGAGGGGATTCTCCCAGCCCTGACCTGAAAGGCGGCACACACACCAGTGACATGTGGGCCTGTGCTGTGACACTGCCCCCCCCCCTCCCCCGGTCCAGCTGCCGTCTGTGCCCGGCCCTCCCAGCCAAGGACACTGTGGTGTCAGGGTGACTAGTCCAGGTTTGGTGTTGAGCTCAGTGTGTAGAATGAGCCACTGTTTTTCTACTAAAATAGCTAAAACGACAGCACCCCTTTTTTTCAAAGCCTTGATTTTATTTTTCATATGTCATGGACACAGTTAAAATGATTCCTATGCCTTTGGACGTATTGGTCCAGATTTCTATCAACTGAGGCAGCATAACAACCCAGGTAACTTTAGAAGGAACACAAAATTGAAGGATATATCACAGTATCTGGACTGAAACATCGCACACGCAATTGTGCAATGTCAGACCTCACTTGCATAGTTGACATGTGTATGATGCTGTAAGAAAGAAGGCCAGAACTGCGCTTCCTGGGAATCACTAAGAAACAAGCAACTTAGGTCACTACCTGAAGTCCTGCAGTCATTCAGACAGCACTGAGGGCAGCGGATCCCCGTGCTGTCAGACACTCGGTCAGTTTAAAGCTGTGTCCGCCTCACCCACCAGGACAAGGATGCTAAGACACAGCTGCCAGTGAGCAGCAGCGAAAGGGCTGAAATGGGCGAGACATAACAGGGATGTTACGATACCAATGGCTGAACTTCCTGAGCCTGTAGTGCTGGGTTTCAGAAAGGGTGAGGACGTTCTAAAGGTCCATAGCACTGCTCGGCCCGCGCCCCCCACCTGACTGTCACTTGGCATTGATGACACTGATTATCTTCAAGAGTTCACATTTTTCTCCTTAAATTAAGGAACGCAGTAGTGCCCTTCCTCCCACAAACCCAGAGGAGCAGCATTAGTGATAGCAAGGAAGGAGAGCTCAATGGGTTTACAATTCAGTCCTAAAAAAATTACATTTCATTCTCTATTAACTAACAATTTTTCTCCTAGGTCGCTGGATTTGTGACTGTTGTCAGCGAGCTCCCCCAACACCCAGGAAAGTGGGCAGAAGGGGGAAAAACAGCAAAGAGGGATAAAATAGTTTCTCAACCCCAACACTGTAATATGCATTTAAGTGAATTATTTGGTGCCAACTTATTTCCAGTTCTCGTTTTTATGCCAATAAAAGATTTTTGAAATGAACTCTGTGCTTAGAATCTGCAAGTTGACTCATTTCTGTTAAAAGCTGCTCGTACCCTGGGAACCAGTTTCAGGTAGAGAAACGGTTCATCTTCCAAAAGGTGGTTTATCTCTTAGTATCGTGGCTTCTTTGGAAATTCAGAGGGAAGTATTAGGCAATTTCATTTGAAATCATTATTCCTCCATTAGGCTGGAAGTTGCGATTATGTTTAGGCAGTTTTCCTAATCTTTATTGTTTCTGGCCGACCACGGGGACCACGACAGGGTTTAGTAATGGGAGACTCACAATAGGCAGGCGGAGAGCTGGATGGGGAGCAGCTGGGTGAGAACGTTGTGACCGCCAGGAACACCTGCCCTAGTTGGTTTGGGTTAGTGGATGGAGCGCCCGCCTGCGACGGAAGGGTCCCAGGTGCGAGACTGGTCAGGGGCACATGCCTGGGTTGCGGGCTCGGTCCAATGTCCAGGAGGCAGCCGATCAATGATTCCCTGTCTCTCCCTCTTCTTTCCTCTCTGAAATCAATAAAAACATATTTTTTAAAAAGCCAGGAACACCTGCTGGGCAGGCGGGCCCTCCCTCCCGGCCGGTGTGGGCCGCAGTCCCTCCTGCCAAGGGTGCAGACTGGCTCACACACTGAACTCGAGACTCACTCTGCTGACGGGGCTGCTGCTGCGGCTTCTACGGAAACCTGTCCCCGCCACCTTCCTGCTCCGCCACCTGACGGCTGGTGCGGGGAGCGGAGGCATTTGCTGTGCACACGACTCTTACAGGAATAATGAGCTTTAAAAGAAAGCCAGCGCCGAGCTTGCGGCTTCTCCTGCGTGGGGGTCAGAGGTAACGCGCTGTATGGCTTTATTTGGGACGGAGTTCCCGGCCGTCACGGTCACAGACACAGGACGCGATGGGCCCGCGCCGTCAGAACAGGATCTCCAGGAGCAGCTTCAGGACGCCCAGGAGGATGGTCCAGAGCAGCGACTCCTCCTCCCGCGACGCGCCCTCCGGCTCGTAGGCGTGCGTGTGCCCC
>NW_006284844.1:364922-367145 GCF_000327345.1 Myotis davidii
TGCAGACCCCCCTTAGCAGGTGCGACCCCCCCAGCAGGTGCACGTCCCCCCCAGCAGGTGCGTGCCCCCCTTGGCTTCTTGTTGTCCCTGGACACACAGCGGTGGTTACCTCCGCCTCTGGTGCCGCCGGGGGGGACGGGACCCCTGTGGACCCAGCTGACAGCCTCGGGGACAAGGCGAACCCAACGAAGGCATTGCATTAGCTTTGATTTTTATAAAACGGCCAGGAATTGCTGTGCAGGTGCACGTCCCCCCCAGCAGGTGCGTGCCCCCCTTGGCTTCTTGTTGTCCCTGGACACACAGCGGTGGTTACCTCCGCCTCTGGTGCCGCCGGGGGGGACGGGACCCCTGTGGACCCAGCTGACAGCCTCGGGGACAAGGCGAACCCAACGAAGGCATTGCATTAGCTTTGATTTTTATAAAACGGCCAGGAATTGCTGTATTAAGAAAACTTCAGGGAGAACATGAGCAAGAACAGGTTCATCTTAACGCAGTCGAGAGGAGTTGAAATTTTGTAGGTGTCTAACATTAACACATTTAAGGACGTTTATTACGTCTCTTGCAGAATCTTCTGCAGTAAGCTGGTGGAGTTCGAGGAAGATCGCGTTTCATTCTAAAGCCCATTTCGTGGCGGTGTCGATCCAGGAATGCTCTTAGTAAACCAGGTCTCAGGGCGCAGTGACGGCGTAGCGCTGTTGGACGGCGTGGCACTGGGTGACGGCTGCCGCCCTGAGCTTCGGCCGAGAACAGGGAGTGCTGCTCCCAGGAGCCGGTGGTATTTACTCAGACGTTTCCTGTAGCTTCCAGTCCTGCTGGCGGTCACTGTGCTGGTCGTGCGTAAAGGGAGCCTGCACTAGTGTTTTGATTTTCTACCCCTGAGTTAGATCTGCGTTCAGATCCCCAGCTTCCTCTCTTCCTTTGGCCGGGGACCGTAAAATACCAGGAAAGCCTGTCCCAGAGATCACGTGCACACTGTGGTGGGCGTAACAGAGTGTTCCGGGGGGACCCCACCTGCCAATCAGTGCGCCTTCGCCCCCTGAAGGGCACGCTGTCTTCACTCGCACCAGAGATTAGTGTGGCTGACCTTTGAACTTCGGGCACACGGGACATGCAGTATGCAGTCTTTCTCTCGTTCACCATCATGTTTAGGAGGTTCGTCCGCATTGCTCATGTTCATTGCTGCATAGTATTCCACTGCAGGCAGAGACCACGCCTTCCCCCTTCTGGTGGTGGACATTGGTTTTGACCCCACAATCTGACCATTAGAAACATGCTCTGATATGTCATGTGTGTGTTCCCCTGCGGGAGTTTAGTTTAGTTTAGTTTGTGATGTTAAGGAGACTTCCGAAGTGGGGTGCCAAGCTGTACTCCAAATGGTGTGTGAGAATTCCGCCTCCTTCCCTACGCTTGGTCCTTTTCATTTCAGCGCTTCTGGTGGGCTTGGTGCTGCTGAATTGTAATTCACAACTGTCCGCGAAGGAGTGGCGTTCAGCGCCGTGTTGTGCATTTATTGGCCATTTGGCCATTTTCTCTTTTCAGTCTTTGTGAAGGTTGAAGGCTGTGTGTTCAGTCTCTTGCCATTTTTCTACTGTCTTTTTTTGTTTGAAGGAGTTTTTAATCTATTCTAAATATAAGCTTTTAGCTTAGGTAGCATTTTCTGGAGTTTTGTGTAAATGGAATCAGTGTTTACTTTTTTGTCTGGCTTCTTTCAGTCTGAGTAATTATTTTGAGACTTATCCATATTGTTGCATGTATCAGCAGTTCATTGTTACCACTGAGGAATATTCCATTGTACGAATGGACTATTTGTTTATTTTTCTGTTGGAGGACAGGGAATTCACTAATAAGTGGTGAGCAAAGGGCCTAACCTTCTGGTCACCATGCTGCCGTCTGTGTGGATTCAAAGACCATAACCAACTGGTGACCACGCTGGACAGGCTCGTTCTAGCCTAAGCATCTGGTGACCACGCTGGTTAAAGAAAAACAAAATGAAAATGTGTTGAATGTGTTAAAGCTTGTTCTTCCCCAGTTCACAAACCTAGTCACACCGCTGCCCCCTCCCTGGTCACCCAGCTGTCCCCTCCCTGATCACCCAGCTGTCCCCTCCCTGATGACACCACTGTCCCCTCCCTGGTCACACCACTGTCCCCTCCCTGATCACCCAGCTGTCCCCTCCCTGGTCACCCAGCTGTCCCCTCCCTGCTCACACCGCTGTGCCCCCCC
>NW_006284844.1:368056-375516 GCF_000327345.1 Myotis davidii
CTGTCCCCTCCCTGGTCACCCAGCTGTCCCCTCCCTGGTCACACCACTGTCCCCTCCCTGATCACCCAGCTGCCCCCTCCCTGATCACCCAGCTGTCCCCTCTCTGATCACACAGCTGTCCCCTCCCTGATCACACCACTGTCCCCTCCCTGATCACCTAGCTGTCCCCTCCCTGGTCACCCAGCTGTCCCCTCCCTGGCCTGCGGTGGGTGCAGCATGCACTGTTCAGTCACACCAGTGGGTAGTGGGGGTGAGGGCGCTGCCCTTTCCTGCTGCTTGTTATTTGTGATACTGAGCTACATGCCATGCTGAGCTCACGGGATTGGTTTAATAGTACATGGGGTTTTAATAAATGAATACGCAAAGTCAATATATTTGAAAAATTCAATCCATTTATTTTCTTAGGTTTGAGGTTACATGGGTATGTTATACCTCTAATCCATGACGTTTTTGTGAATTTTTAAGCTTCTGATCTTAAGAGGACACCATCAGCCAATTACTGCTGTGGCGTTCGGCAACACGGAGCCCCCGCTTGTGGTCTGCTCTGCCTCACAAGACCGCGTGCTCATGTGGAGGCTGGGCGAGTGCCGAGAGAAGGCGCTTCACGGTGGGTGCAGCCCTAAAACCCCTTAACAATGTCGCGGAGCAACTTCCCCTTAAATAGCCGGTGCCTCCGGGGCTGGTCCTGGGTGACCCTGGGACCTTGAAGGCAGGTGCGGAGCTGGGGGAACACGGCCAAGCGGGAAGCCGCTTCCTGAACTCAGTGCGTTTAACCTTCACATTTTCTTGCGTTGGAATCTGTGACTTTAGTGGCACTCTGAAACTTGGAGGGAGTTGAATTATTTTTTCCCGATGGAGTTGGGGCAAGTTCACAGCTTGGAGTGGGAAACACACATGCGGGCAGTGGAGAGCGAGGCGTAGACAGATCATGGCAACATGCTCACGGGGAGCCATCCCGGCGGTGCAGGTGGGAGGGTGGGCAGTGCTGGCAGCGCCTGTGAGGCAGAGGGAGCTGGGGGCCTGGCCTGGGCGTACGAGCTTGGCCTCTTTGAGGAGCCGAGACCGAGCCTGCGTGCTGAGGGCTGTGTGTCCGAGTTTTATCAGATGCGCCTGAAACGTTGGTGATGACCACAGTATGGAGCTACATTCGGAAGTTACAGAATTACTCCTAAAACCAACTGATTTTAGTTAGCAGCCTCTATAATCGTTTATACTCCACCTTCTTTACAGTGTGGTCATTGCAATATCACTGTGCCACCACAGACATCTACACACGTGCACATGCGTGGCAGCACACGCACACTCATGTAAACACACATGCATGCCAAACAAACATGCCTGCACACAGCACCCAACAGTACACAAACATACATGTATGCATCACACAATATAGCGCACACATACTCATGTAAACACACACATGCATGCAAAACAAACATGCCTGCACACACAGCACCCAACAGTACACAAACATACACGTGTGCATTACACAATATAGCACACACATACTCACACATATGAACACATGCACACAACACACACACATGTACAATATGTAAATGTGTACACACTACACGATATAGTACACATTCACACGTGTAACTATACACATGCATGCAAACATAAGCACGCACACACACATAGCACCCACCCACTCACAGTACATGCACGCATGTATACATTATGTATACACATGCACACTACACACATACACACTCACACATGTAATTATGTGCACACATATAAATCCAAACATACATGCACACACAGTGTCGGCACATCTGCAAACATACTACGTTCATACCTACACACACCATACATACATGCACACATTCATTATGTACACACATTATACAGTACAGGTATTCACTATGTACACAGCACACATCTAATACATACTACACAAGCATGTACATGTGTACATTGCAACACATGCATAATGCACATTCACATGCATACACATATGATACATGTGCATGCATTTATAGCACACAGATACACAAATGCATCTAGTATGCACATGCACAGCATGCATGCACACAGACGTGTGCACAGTACACATGTTTAGTACATTCATACACACATACATATGGTATGTGCATGCATATAGTTATAGCACACACATATATAAGCACACCTTATACACACATGCACAGTATATATGTATATACAGGCACACATGCATACTACGCACAGGGTATACATACATGTAGTGCACACCTACATGCACATGTGTGTATGGTATGCACATGTGCTGCATATAGTGAGCCACCTGTTAGGAATCTGCTCCCTCCTGGTGTCTTGGTAAACAGACAGTCTCGTTGGAGGGGCCGGACTCCCCAAGTTTGTCTGTAAGCGGAGCCCCACATGGATCTGGAATGTGGAGATCTGCTCCCAGGATGCAGGCACTGGGCTCAGGGGCGTCCCGTGTCCCACCCCGCAGTGGGTCAGATCAAGCTAATTCTCCCCTTCATGGGGCTACACGGGCGGGTTCTCATGCTATTGACAGTTCTAGGCAATCCCACCTATTTCCAGGGGAATTTTTATATTCAGCGTGTCTAGTTCTCTCAAAGAGCCAGTCGTCTGACAGCTCAGTCACCCCGCGAGCGTGTCCCTGCCCGGGAGCTGACTCCTGGGGACACTCAGTCCTGCCTCTGATGACCAACTAGCGGCTGTCTCCCCCCCACCCGCTCCAGGGACGGACCCGCGCGGACTTGTCCTGGGCACCCACCTGGGAGAGGTGCGGTGCGTGAAGTTCAGCCCGGACGACCAGATGGCTGCGGTGTGCGCTGGCAACAGGGTCCTCGTGCTGGACGTGCAGGTGAGAGGCGGCAGTGGGTGGCGGGGCACAGTGCGGGGGCCTCGCAGGCAAGGTCCGCCTGCCTCTTGTCAGCGGCCCTAATTGGGCGAGTTTCTGTAAACACGTGAGGGGAGTAAATGAGCACTCAACTGTATCTTGCAATGGAGGCCCCTGGAGACGATGCTGCTGACTCATGTGGATGGAGGCCTCGCCATGACGCCTGGGGACCAGGGCACAGGCATGCTCCGGAACACGGAACACGTGCACTTCCCGGTCTTCTCTGTCAGAGAGCCTCACAGTGTGGGCCTTGCCTGCCTCTCACTTACCAACACTTGCTTCCCCTTGAGAAGTGGACTTGCTCGTTGAGTCTTCATCGAGATTGGCTGACGTGGATGTGCTGCCACCTGCAGGTTCTGTGACCATTGAGTCTTGTGTTGGACCAGGAATGGCTTTTGGGCCCGTGTCACACAGTGGGCGGCGCCCTGTTCCCTCGGACCCGTGGTCGCATGGGACGCGCTGTGGGGGCGCGCTGTGGTGTCACGGGCACAGTGATTGAGCACGCTGTTGGCCCCCCGAGAGTCCCTTGCCATGTCTGTGTTAAAACCGTAGGGAGGCAGGACAGAGGCGGGACGTCGTGTTGGTGATTGTGGCGGGACCTGCTGTGAGCGGGCTGTGGGGGCACGCCTGCCCTTGAGCACGTCTCTGCTCACTGGTTCTACACTGACGGCTCGCCCTGGGGAAGGGCAGTGTCGGCGGGAAGTGTCCTGGGACGGGGCTGGGGCTGTGAACACATCCTTGTGGGAAGGGCCTGCAGGGGGTCGGCCTCGGTGGTGTTTGTGGCCACCGGCTCCTGTGGCACCGGACGCTGTGCTCAGTGTCCGGGTGTCAGCTCCGTGCACGGGAAGAGGGAGCTCTGCAGGGTGTATTTTAACGGAAACTTTTCTGTGAGACACAGGCGCCTTCTTAGCAGTCATTGCTGGGACGTCCAGTGACTGGTCTCACTGTGCAACCCGCAGAGCTGGACCGTGTGCGCAGAGCTAGACGGGCACCAGGGCCCCGTGACCGCAGCCGAGTTCTGTGCATGGAAAGCGCATGTGGTCGTCTCGGGGTCTGAGGACAGAAGCTTCAAGGTAGGGACGGCCCCGCCCGCAGCCAGACGGAGCAGAGTCAGGGCTGTGGCGCCTGCGCGATAGTTGCCCTCCTGACCTTCCCCACCGTTTCAGCCAGGCCACGGCTGGTGTGGGAGCCGATGCGCTCACAGTGCCCCTCTGTCCCGTATTCCCACGTGGGCTCGAGGCATCGAGTCAGCTGGGTGCCTCCTCGGATCCAGGCCCCGGGGAGAAAACTGATTTCTCTCCGCGGTGTCAAGGACGACCCTGGAGCAGTAGAACCGTCGTCCGGTATCAGGACTCAATCAGAACAAAACTGGCTCAAGAAGAAAGTACATTAAAATGCAAGCTCAGTCCCCATCACAGACCACGTCAGCCCGTGTCATGATGGCCGGTAACCGAGTGAGGACAGTCTCCGTGAGGGACAGAGAAAGGAGAGCGCTGACCCCACCTGCACGGGAGGGACAGAGGAACGGCCTCACCTTCCAGGCCCCGAGACGGTGCCAGGTGCAGCCGTGGGAGGGTATCCCCCAGCTCCTGGCGCCCTCTGCTGCCCACAGCGGTGCCGCCCGTGCTGTGCCCCCGCTCCTCTGGAATAATGGAGACTGGACCTGCGGTGCCATAGCCTCGCGGCCCTCGTGGGAATGAAAGGAGCTGGGTGTTGGTGAGCACGCGCCACTCTCCCCGCGAGCGTGCAGAGCAGGTGGACACCCGCCCCGCCTCGCGGGTGGGCTGGAGCTGGGTGTCTGCCTCGCGCCCGGGCCGGCCTGGAAACGCGGTGTTTCCTAGGAGTCCACGTCTCACTGTGCAGTTCCCTTGTTTGTCCTCCTGTCGCTGTCTGCTCTCCCAGGAAAGCATTTGCAGGGTAGCTTGTGGCTGCCTAGCGCAGTGGTCGGCAAACTGCATCCCCTGGAGTGTGGCTCTTCCACAAAACACCACGTGCGGCCGCGCACGTACAGTGTGATTGAAACTTTGTGGCCACACCCAAGGGGCCAAAGAGCCGCATGTGGCTCGTGAGCCGCAGTTTGCCGACCACGGGCCTAGGGTGTTACCTGAAGGGCTGGCAGCAGCGGCAGAGCCACCTCCTGACGAGCTGTGTCTGCCCTCAGGTGTGGGACTGTCGCACGGGGGCCATGATGCACAGCTCGGCGGTGCTGACAGGTAACTGGCCCTCCTGTTCGTTCGTTCTGCCCGAGCCACGCGTCTGCGCTCTCCTGGGGCAGGTGTGGTCACCACACGGAGCGCCAGTCGGGGGTCAGTATCACCCCTCTAGCTGCCTCACTCCCACCGACTGTCTTCGTTTTAGCTTTAAAGTCTGAGCATGGCTGGGAGCTGTGGAAGGTGGGAGTGTGGGGAGGCGTGGCCGTGGCGCTGTCCCACAGAGCAGGGCCCGGAGCTGCGTGTTCGCGGGACGCGTGCCCGGTGGGCCCAGGCATGCGGCTGGGTCGCCACACACTCTCCTCAGTCCGTCCCTTGGTCATGGCTGACACCGTCCACGGTCGCACATGGCACCGGCGGTGGAGCAGGGTGCCGGCGTGGGTCACTGTGGAACCTGTGAGACGCGGGGCCGGTGTCCTCCGTGCAGGGCCCCAGCGCCTCCTGGGAGTGGTTTCCTGGTCCTGCTAGGCCCAGCACTCCTCTCCTGGGAAGGGAGCAGGGAAGCCGTGAGAGGGCAGCAGGTGTGGCCCTGACTCGGCGTCCCCCGAGGGCCGCGGTCTGCGGGACGGGCTGTTGTCACACTCGGCAGCAACACAGGTAGGGCCAGAGCCCGGGCCTGGGGATCGCGCTGGAATGACTTTCCTGAAATTAGGTGAACGACCGGACTGTCCAGAAAACAATTACAAACTTGGTTTTGACATCACTTATAGTTTTTAGGCCATGGGGTGTTTTTAAATATCCATTTATCTTAACTCTCCTTCCAAATTCTTGGCAGTTTAGATGCACAAATGTCTTAAGGGAAATGACATCCTAGGCAGCAATTTAAAAATATGCCATTTAATTGCTGTTCATCATGAATCCTTCGCTTCACGGAGCCTGGCCACCCGAGGCCCATCCTGGGGCGTCTGTGCTCTGGGCACTTGCTGTGCAGTCCCCGCCCCCAGCCCCCCCCAGCGACTCAGCGGGGGCTCAGGTGACGCGGGCAGAGACGCAGTCACCTGCCGGCTGGCGCTGTCCTCGCGGTTTCTACTTTCTGTGCAGAAGTGATTTCAGAGCAGTTGGAACTGACTACAGGAGTAAGTGAAGCTGAGAGTTCCCTTTAAACTGTGCCGGTGCCTTTGAGGGTAACGGCTCATCTTTCCCTCTCACCAGCCTCCCCCCTCCTGAGCCTCTTCATCGATGGGGAGAGCCAGCAGCTGGTGGCCGGGGGCGTCGAGGGCCAGGTGAGGGCAGGGTCGGGGCCTCCTGGAGCCGCACCCCTGGCTCACCGAGTGACTGCTGACACCCTGGAACCCCGGGCTGTCCCGGGCCCTGGTGGCGTGCCCCTGGGGGAGCCCGCGGGGTCTGCAGAGGCCTGTGTAGTGCTCACACCGAGACAGTGCCCTCAGCCCCGGTCAGCAGGGGCCGCGGGGTGGGGCTCAGACCAGGCTAAGGCTCGGGGACCCCAGGGCCACGCACCTTGTCTCTCATCTGCTCCCACCCTCGTCCCTCGTCTGGTTCTCCCTGCCTTTCCTCCCGCTGACGAGGGTGGGGCCCCCGTCTCGTTTGCCAGCTGTGCATCTTCAGTTTGGTGGAAGGTCATCATTATCGTCATGTGACGCGTCTGGACCTGAGGAAAGAGACGGAGAGTTTCTACGCCAGGCGGCCAGGTGGTGCCCCTGACCTCTCACCTCTGACCCCTGATGTGAGGCAGGAGGGGCTGCAGCAGGGTCAGGTCTGACCTCAGACCTCTGCAGGAACCACAGATCTTGGGGGGAGGTAAGGGGGAGGGTCTAGTGAACACTCCGCTCCTTCTGTGGGTGGTTGTCATGGCGATGAGGGTCCAGGGTGAACACCTTCCGGCCGCCATGGGTTTTCCTCGCTCAGCAGACTGTGCCTCGCTCAGATCTGGGTTCCCCCTGGATGGGCCCTGCCCGCCCTGTTGTGTGTCACCTGTCTCCCCCTCCCTGCCCTGGGCGCACGGTCCCACGTGCTCCAGCCGCCTCGGTTCTGTCAGGAGCTGCCTGCCCGGGGCCTGGTTCCGCCTGTAGTCGGGCAGGGCCTCCCGCGAGACTGCCGTCCGAGGCTCTGAGCGCAGGCCACCCTCCGCCGGCACGCCGCGGGCAGCGTAGGCCCCGTTTGCATTTCTTGCTTTTTCCCAGATGACTCTAGCCATTCCTCTTAAAATCGGCCAGAATTGCCTTTTCCCAACATGTCTACCTTTTCCGAATGCTTTACGTCTTGGCTGTCGTGATTTCTTCTGTCAGAGCCCATTTATCCTGAAGCAAAGCTCAAACCACTGTAACCCACGGCGACCGTGCCCTCCCTCCCTCTGTGGCCTGAACTGGACACCGCGCCCTGCGGCCTCGTGACGGGGCCGCTTTCTCGTGCCCACGATGAGGAAGCAGCCCCTG
>NW_006284844.1:375630-379515 GCF_000327345.1 Myotis davidii
TCACTGTCTCCTCCAGGAGAGAGCGGGCCGGACAGAGGGGACGGGGTCGACGTGGCGCTCCCCGTCCTGAGCCTGGCGCGCTGCGACCTGCCACCGGGCCTCGGCCCCGGGCATGGATGGTGAGTGTGGTCCCTCGGCCGGGCCCCCGGGAGAAAACCTCTCAAGTCAGGTCCGTTTCTTAGGTGGTGGGAACGACACCGGCTTATTTTAGTGTTTGTGTAGCTGTCGGTGATGTTAACATTGCGTATTTAAGTCTTAAAGTTGGTCAACTTGGTCAGTCATGTTCAGTGTATTTGATAAGAGAAATGGGGTTATTTTAATTTTCCTCATAAAATCTAGACAGCTCTCGGCCTGTGTGGCGGGTGAAGGGAGCCGCAATCCTAAGTCGTTCTACACGGTGTGCGTGTGTCACGCGTTTAACATGGTCCGCGACGAGCTCACTCACCTGTGTTTGGTAGAAATGCTGCAGGTACTTGGCAGCACAAGAAAGCCGCTGCTTAACTGGGGTTAAAAGGGAGGCGGCGAGTGTGTCCGCCTGCGGCACAGAGCGCGGGAGGTTCCCGACATGACTAAGGACTCCGGCCCCCAGGAGGCAGGGGCGGGGGTGGGGGGCTGCAGCCCTGCCTGTGGCCTGGCTGGGGTGGCCCTGTCTGCCCAGACGCCCCTGCCTGGTGGCACGTGGCTGGAGGCCAAGCGGAGCAGTCGCCTGGCGGGCAGTTGAGCTGACTGTGGGGCCGGAGACTGTGGGCGCCCGTCCCAGGCAGGCAGTCTGGACCGCGTCTCAGGGTCCCGTTTCCCCCCAGGACAACTGGCTTGTTGCTCTGTGGTCTGGTTTTGGAGGTGAGGACGCCAGGAATGAGCCCGGGGAGCTGGGCTGTTGGAGGTGCTTGGTGACCAGGCTGTGCCTGGCTGAGTCCTCAGGTGCCGGAGGGAGACCGTGGGCCTGAAGGCCCTGCGTCCCCGTCTGGCATAGCCAGCAGGGGGCGCCTCCGTCACAGAGGAACTCGCGTCTGGTTTGTGAACTGAACACTAGGGAGAGGAAGCAGCCGAGCTGTGTGCGGCTCGCTGGGAGTTCTGCTGCTCTGGGTGCAGTTTCCTCTGGAGTCTGTTTCTCGCGTGCAAAGCTGCCCGCGGGCCGGAGGGCAGGAGCCTCACGGGGCCGCCTGCGCCGCCTGCGGGGGACGCGCACGAACCTCTCGCGGCCTCGGGACGTCGCAGGTCAGAGCTGAGCTGCTGGTCTCACCGGAGACTGGATTCCAAGGACACCCAGACCCTTGACACCAGCCCAGCCGTGGGAGCCGTAGCTCGTAGCTCAGGCGGCAGGCACGTCCACCTGCTGCGGGCGAGAGGCCCCGTGCGGTCTCCGCGGTCACGCTGTGCTCACGGGAGCGTGGGTGATGCTCGGGGCCGACACCATGGAACTGCAGCTCACAAATGAGACCCGTCCACGTGTCTCTCTTTGAAGCCTTTCCCCGGAGAGGACCGGCTGTGTGTGGGTTGGAAGCTCCGCTGGGCTCTTCATCCTGAACCTGGCGAGCTTGGAGCTGGAGGCTGCCCTGCATTACAAGGGTGAGCGCAAATTCGAACCACCCTCGCTGTACTTCACGTCACGTTAATGTTATCTTTGACTGCTATTGGGGAGTAAGTTTTAGGGCAGAAAGCCCTTAAATGTTGCTTATTTCTCTTTGGGAAAATTCAGATTTTCGGAACCTCAGCATCCAGGTGGCCGGGTCGTGTGCCGTGATGAGCAGCCGTGGCAAGGTCAGTCCTCAGCGTCCCCGACCTTGGCGTCTGGGGGCGTCCATCTGTCCGTCCGTCCACGTGACTCGTGCTCCCTTTCCTCCGCGTGTGACATGCCGGCTTTCCCCTGAGGCCTTTGTGGGGAAGTGGTGAGGAGCCACGGTGCTCTGCGGACTCCCTGCCCGTCAGGCAGCGCGCTGCTGTGAGGGACGCGGGCTCCCTGCGGGGACGGCTGTGTGCACTGCAGTGGGGCCTGCTCGTCCGTGATGGCAGCACAGTCACGTCTCATTCTGTCACCACCCATCACAGGCCTTCTGCTTACTCGCTTCCATGTTTGGGAATGAGGTCGCCGGCTTAGAGCTCGACCCAGCCGCTCTGGTGAGGTCCCAGCAGCACCCCCACCTGGGAACGCAGCTCTCAGTGCTGCCCAGGTAGGTCTGCCAGGTGGGTCTGCTCAGGTAGGTCTGCCAGGTGGGTCTGCCCAGGTGGGTCTGGCAGGTGGGTCTGGCAGGTGGGTCTTCTCAGGTGGGTCTGGCAGTTGGGTCTTCTCAGGTGGGTCTGGCAGGTGACTCTGCTCAGGTGGGTCTGGCAGGTGGGTCTGGCAGGTAGGGGCTATACGTGTCTGTGTATCAGTTGGCAGAATTCAGAGCAAAGTTCAGTAAACTCCCACCTATACTACCCTTAAGTTTGTTTTAGTGTGAAACACCGTTGTATTTCAGGATAGAATGCAGATTATAAAACAGTGTTTTTGTTAAAATACAAATTTACTTCTCAGGAAGATAAGAGTGAGCTTGAGGGCTGGTTGCTCCTCTCAGCTGCAGGCCACACCTGCAGGGACTGGTCTGTGCCCGCTCTCAGGTCCCTGTTGTGTGGGAACAGCTCCCACGGTGCAGTTCTGTTTTCAGCTCCGGTGTCTCGCCGACCTCCCCTCTGTATTTCGGAGTCGCTGAGGCGACGCGTATCAAGCCGGCCGGACACCAGCAAGCCGGTCAGTGTGACATGAAACATGAACATGAAAACGCAGACGTTATCGTTGTGTCGTGCTGCCTGGGGGTGGGTCTCTCCGGGCGCCTTTGTTCCTGCCCCTCTCGTGTTTCTCTGCAGGGAATGTGCTAGGTTTCTTCTCCTGAGCTGTGTACAGCTCACAGGAGCTCAGGAATTGCTGCTTCTCCGGGTCCAGCAGTGCGGGCTGTGGGCGCTGGGATATGATGGATCATGAGATGTTTTTTCTCGTTTCTCTAACTGCCTTGCCAGGTACTCAGAGCTCCCTGCGGGACCAGCCCCTGGTCTTCCACAGCCGCGTCCGGTCCTCCGGGTACACGGCTGCACCCCAGTGAGTAGATGGCTCATAGCCACTCCCACGGGAGCAGGGCAGTGACGGTAGCTGCGGCCTAGTGTGTCCTGAGGGCCACCCGCAGGGCGGGAGATGGGAGACAGGAGGCGGGAGACGGAAGACTGGAGATGGCGGGCGTCGCAGTTAGAATGGAGTCGGCCCCTCACAGATGTGCAGCAGCTGCAGGGCCAGCCTGCTGAGTGCTCACTGTGCACCGGCCCCTTGGCCCCTGGGTCCTTGCCTGGCTGCAGTGGTTGTGACTGACCACCTGTGGGGAGGGACATGGCCTGGGGCCTGACTGCACTGTGCCCCCCCAGACCACAGCTTCGCTCTGACCACGGTGTTAAAGTCGCTGCACCCAGAGCTGGGGCGCAGCAGGGCTGTCAGGGCCGAGTGGGAGCGGTGGGTGGGACTGGGCTCACGAGGATTTTCAGGTACAGCAGCCACGGGCCCTGGTGTTTCAGGGCCTGCGTGTCTCAGAAGCAGGCACTGCCCCTCAAATCTTGACCCATTGTCTGTCTGAACCCCGTCACAAAACAGCCTGTGAGCGGGAAGCCTGGGGGCCTTGGTTGACTCGTCCCCGCTGACTCCCCTCTGCCATGCTCCCCTGATGCCCCCTGCAGCCACCCTCTGGGCTCCCCACCATCCTCCTGGGCCAGAGGCACCGCCCAGAGGCCCACCTGGTGGTGCTTGCAGTGGTAAGGCCGCTGCTCCCCTCTGTGCGATGTTCCACCTCCGGCCCCCACCCAGCCCTCTGGCTCCTCCGCTGTGGCCTGCCCACGACGGCATGACCAGCGCCGTCCGTGGAAGTA
>NW_006284844.1:379725-385457 GCF_000327345.1 Myotis davidii
TCCCCATTGGGGTGCCTGGCCAGTCTGCCTGCTGCCCGGCGCAGTGCGTCTCCCGGCACTGCTGGCCGGTGCTGACGAGTTCCCGGCACTGCTGGCCGGTGCTGACGAGTCTCGGACACTGCTGGCCGGTGCTGACGAGTCTCGGAGTTCGGTCACTCCGCGTGTGACTGCCTGGGGACGCGATGGCCCGTGTGCGTGCTGTGCTTCTCACTGTTCTCTTAAGCAGCTGAGGCCCCTCACCTCGGAAGCTGACGTGAGCATTTCCTTCCTGCAGTGTGACCATGTTCTCACCCAAGACCCATGTCAAGAGTGGCCGTAGGAGACCTTCACGGCGCAGGAGCACTCATACCTGGTGGGCAGCTGGCTGACCTTCCGAGTAAACTTGGTGATTTGGAGAAACCCTTTAAATAGTTCACTGACTTTCCACACAGGTGTAGACCTGTATGTGTGTGTGTGCGTGTACACATGTACACAGGCATGTGCACGCACCTTTGGTCACAGTTAACTCTGATGTATGTACATGTGTACACAGATGTGTGCACGCACTGATGTATGTCCTTTGGTCACAGTTAACTCTGATGTATGTACATGTGTACACAGGCATGTGCACGCACTGATGTATGTCCTTTGGTCACAATTAACTCTGATGTATGTACATGTGTACACAGACGTGTACACCATCGATGTATGTCCTTTGGTCACAGTTAACTCTGATGTATGTACATGTGTACACAGATGTGTGCACGCACTGATGTGTGTCCTTCAGTCGAAGTTAACTCTAATGTATGTACATGTGTACACAGACGTGTGCACCATCGATGTGTGTCCGTCAGTCACAGTTAACTCTGATGTATGCACATGTGTACACAGACGTGTGCACCATCGATGTATGTCCTTCGGTCACAGTTAACTCTGATGTATGTACATGTGTACACAGACGTGTGCACCATCGATGTGTGTCCGTCAGTCACAGTTAACTCTGATGTATGTACATGTGTACACAGACGTGTGCACCATCGATGTATGTCCTTCGGTCACAGTTAACTCTGATGTATGTACATGTGTACACAGACGTGTGCATGCACTGATGTATGTCCTTCAGTTGAAGTTAACTCTGATGTATGTACACGTGTACACAGACGTGTGCACCATCGATGTGTGTCTGTCAGCCCGTCCCTGGTTTCTTCTGAAAGCTGGGAAGGTGATGATCTGCTCACGATGGAAGCAGTCAGTGTGAGGGAGACACGACCCACAGGGTCTAAACTCAAAGCAGAACCGACCTGCCCCTCCCTGAGCCGTCACGGAGTCCCACCAGGTCACTTACATGTGGTCAGTGCTTGGTGTTTGTGCTTAAACACCTGCATGTTGGCACGAAGGGATGCTAGTCTTTCAAGAGTCATTTCGTGGTCCTGGAGTCAGAGTTTACGTGCGTCTGCACCCTGTCTGGTGGGATGGAGCTACACACAGAAACGGGGGATCCAGTGCATTTACTGCCCGTCTCACTTGAGCTCCCTCCTGACCTTTGTCTTCTCCGCCTCCTTAAGCCAGGAGTGCCCTTCGGACAGCCCTCCGCCGACCCAGCTCCGCAGGCGGCTGGCTGTGGCCCCGGGCCCGGTGGCCGTGCGCTGCGTGCAGTTCTCAGGTACGGCGTGGGGAGGTGCTCACTGCCCGTGGCCCTCGTGCATAGAGTTTAAGCAACCTTGTGACCTTGCAGCCTCGCGACCTCGGTGGCCTGGAGCCACAGGGCAGTGCTGGGTTTGGACTGAGACCGGCACTTGTCCCCTGTGTGTGGGAGGAGCGGGTGCAGAGCCCGGCCGCACAGCTTCCGTCTGCACTCCAGGCCTGCGGAGTCGCCGTGTCCGCCTTTTCCTCACATGAGGGCCTGGGGGGAAGGCTGCTCGGAGGGTCTGTGTGGGGAGGAAAAGCAGCCCCTCCCCTTCCCCTGGGGGGCGGAGGAGCCCACAGGCGAGGACTGTGTGTCCGTCAGCACTGTCCCTCCCGCGGCCAGGCCGCCCGGCTCTGTGGCAGCTGTCCTGTCCAAGGGCATCGAGACCCCTCCCCAGACTTCCCTTCTGGCCACCGGCGTTTTTCTAATGAATTTGGGAGGAGAGAGGAGGCGGCTTTCCTGAAGCAGCTCCCGGTCTCACTGATCTCCGCTCCTTTCAGAGTAAATGCTGGTCCCCAGGCCCTGCCCTCGGTCTGCGGTGGACGGGGCCTGGCCGGTGCTGCACCCGGGCCACCCCTCCAGCCGCTGCCCGAGTACCACTGGCGGATCTGGGGTTACTGACAGCCGTGCTGAGTCCCCTTTGCTTTTCATGCAATTCCAGCCAAACACGCTGTAGGATAATGGGAGATGAGAGCTGGACGTACTGTCCCCCACAGACCGCAGCCTCGCTCAGTGAACAACACGTCTTTGTGACGTTGGACGTGCTTGCTACTGAGCGTGGGACTGCGAGGTAGGACCCGCCACCTGAACGTCCTGGAGGAAGTCGTAGTTGATTTCTGCCTCCCCTTAGGGAAACGTGAGACGGAACTGCTTAGCAAACATGCCGCTTACGCGTCTGCTGGGGCAGGCCGACGGCAGGGGCCCAGGGCGGAGCCGGGGTCCAGGGAGCTCGGGGCTCAGACCCGCGTTGGCTCCTCAGCCTCTCGTCCTCAGCTCCCCGTGGACGAAGCCCAGCAGCCTCAGGGCTGGGCTCAGCCTCGGGAGCCGGGACCTGCTCGTCTCGGATGCCGTCGCTTCCCGAGGGGACGATCCACTCACCTGAGCATCGTCTCTGCTTTCTCGAGCAGGAGACGGGCGCTGGCTGGCCTGTGGCCTGGCCGACCACCTGTCCCTGGTCTTCGACGCCCGTCTGACTGGAGCACCTGCTGTTTTCTCAGGTACGACGTGGCCACCCCGGTCACCGTGAACTTACGGGCGGGTCTCTCGGCCCTGGAGTTGGTCGCTGAGGCCACTTTCGTTCCCTTTGGGACAAGACCAGAGTAGAACCCGACTTGAGTCGGGGGAGGAAGCAGCGAGGTTTAACCCATTGGCCTGCGCTGAGCCTGCCCTCCCCCAGAGTGGGGTCAGCTGTGGGCCCAGAGCTGCGGCTGGAGCCCAGTTACATGTGGCGACTTCCTGTGGGCGGGCGTCCCTCTGACGTGTGGCCTCATCAGCTCTGCTGAGTGTGGGTGAGGGAGTCGGGGTGACCTGAGCCAGGAGAGGGAGCCGCTCGGCTGGAAAGAGGGTGCGTGTGGAGGTGCCGTAGCTGGACGGTAGGTGGGGCTGCCCTCCCCTGGGCTGTGTGGGTGGCAGCACTTGGACATCTGGGCACCCGAGCACCTGGGCAGTGGTGCGGAGCCTCAACTGCCATTACCAGTGACCATTGTCAGCTCAGCAGCAGTGAGATGGAAAGTCCCCGAAAGGCCACCAGGGGGCAGCAGAGCCACTTTTTCTCGGGTCCTGTCAGAACTGATCAGAACCAATCAGATCAGACCTCTCTCTCCCTGGTCCCATCCCCTCCTCCCACGGCTCCTTTAGGTCACGATGGGGCAGTGAGCGCCCTGGGTTGGAGCCACGATGCCCGGTGGCTGCTGTCGGCCTCCCTGGACGGGACCCTGAGGGTGTGGTCGGCCCGCAGCCGGGAGCCCGCCCTGTGCCTGGTAAGGGGTGACTCCTGGCGATTTCGGTGGCCAGCCCTGCCACCTCGAGGTCAGGGAGGCCCAGTGGGGCAGGCAGGCCCTTCTCCATGCCAGGAGGTGGGAAACGAGGAGGCCAGGAGTTTGCTCAGGCACTGAAGTTGGTGACCGGACTGCTCTTAACACGCGACGGGCACACGTGTGACACACACACACACACGCAGTGAAACATGCCTTTCGTTAAGATGGCAAAGCTGTTAACATTGAAACACTGGGGACTTTAAACGTGCGCCCAGTGTGCTTGTGCAGGGGAGGCAGTGATGGCGGCCTACGGCCTGCCTTTTGGGGAGAAAACATCTTGTTTCAGTGAACCTGCAGGTCGTTCGGAAGCAGACCAGTAGGACAAGAGGGGAGAGTGACAACAGGACACGAGAGCCGTGCACTGCCAGCCTGCAAGGCTCATTGCAGGAAAGGGCGGCCAGGAGGCCTGGGGGGAGGGAGGGCACAGGCCGGGTGTGGGCTCCGGGGTCGGGCGGTGGCCCCGCCTTCAAGGAGACCCCTCCTTGTGGGGTGTTACGGCCACACGTGTGGGCTGTGCAATGTGAGCGTGGGCCCCTCACAACTACATCTTAAACCTGTGTAAGGTTTTGGCTTTAACAAAATCCTTGATGCTTAATAGCTTTGCTGCCAAGTTCAGACCTCAAAACACTCATGACAGGAAAATCTAGTCATCACATCTTTAGAAGAAGGGGGGGAGAGGAAGCAAACATCGTGAACTGGTTGAGCAGAGACTGTTTAACATTTAGAACAGGTGGGTGTCAGGTGTAAAGATGGAAGAATGCCAGTTAGAGTAGTGGCGTTAATCCCAGTGGGATAAGCGTGAGGGTATTGTGAGGGTAGCGTGAGGGTAGCGTGAGGGTATTGTGAGGGTAGCGTGTGGGTATCATGCGGATAGCGTGCGGGTAGCATGAGGGTATCATGTGGGTAGCGTGAGGGTAGTGTATGGGTATTGTGTGGGTAGCGTGAGGGTAGTGTGCGGGTAGCATGAGGGTAGCATGTGGGTAGTGTGACAGTAGCATGAGGGTAGCGTGATGGTAGCATGCAGGTAGCGTGAGGGTAGTGTGCAGGTATCGTGAGGGTAGTGTGCGGGTAGCATGAGGGTAGCATGTGGGTAGTGTGATGTAGCGTGAGGGTAGCGTGATGGTAGTGTGCTGGTAGCATGATGATAGCGTGCGGGTAACGGCCGTGATGTGCTTACAGGGCACAGACGTGTTCCCGGAGCCTGTGCACCACGCGCAGTTCTACTACCTCGATTCGTTCGTGCTCGTGTCCTCGGGCCCCGAGTTCCAGCTGCTTAGGCCCCACCTGGACACGCGCAAAGATGAGATCAAACGGTGGGCGGCCCGTCCGGAGCCACGGCTCCTGTGGTGGGAGGAAGCGTGTTTCAGCCATAGGTGACGTGTGAGGCAGTGTCTACATTTAAACATGGTTTTCATCCAAACTGTGGGGGCCTCACGTTAACCGGGTGTGTGTGTGTGGGGGGCGGGGGCTGCCTCCTGCTTCCACGCCCGTCCTGAGCCTCATTCCCAAGCCTACGACTCCGCCCACTTTGCCCTGGAGTCTGAGCTGCCCCTGCATGTCCTGGCCCAGACCCCACCCTGCACTCACCTGCCCGTCGAAGGTGCGGGCTGACGGCCTGGTTCGTCCTCACTGAGCCCCCAGCAGCTTTGCCCCGTCACCTGCTGTACCTGCCAGTGCCCCAGGCCTCCCCACCTGAGCCAGGCTGGCCGCCGTGACTCAGCCACGCTTCCCTGGGACTGCTCTGCGCCGCCCTCGCCACGGCTGAGACACGCGTGTGAAGCCTCTAGGGAACATGAAGCTGTTATGTGTGATGGGAGCAGTCACTGGTACCGTGGGGTGCCTCCAAGGCCTGCGGTTACTGTAGAATTGGGAGCCAATGTGCTTTCTCACGGACGACAGTGCTATGGTTGTGGCTGTGAGGGTAGTTCTCATGAAGTTGTAACGTTAGGCAGGCGGCTGGCTCACATTCCCTCACCCTAAACCGTGATTATATTAGGGGTGTGAACACTTTACACGTCCAGTGTTTCACA
>NW_006284844.1:385640-402852 GCF_000327345.1 Myotis davidii
CAAACAGAGGAGCCGGTGCGCCCGTGTGTTCCGGCTCACCACGACTGGGGCCGCGGAGATCACCGGCCTGTCCGCCGCCAACGAGTTTTATTCCCGTATCCTTTCTCCTGTCCCGAGGGCTGCGGCTGGAGCCCGGCCTCCGCACACAGCTGAGTGTCTCAGCTCCTCCCCGCGTCCACTGCGGAGCCCAGACTCCGGTGAACCGATTCTGAACAATGTGACAGCTCATCTCAGCAGTGAGGGGCCCTAAGGGATAGAAAGGGGACGCGGCGGCGCCTCTGACCGGCAGCGGCACACGTGGTGTCGGCTCCGCGTCTGGGACCGCATGACCTAGTGCAGGGCCAGACCCACCCCAGTGGCCTCGAAACAGCTGCACTTCAGTGGGACATACACAGAGCCCAAAGCTGTACTTATTTTAGTCTTTAGGGCTAACATCAGCCCTTTCCATTAAAACGCATCTATTTAAAATTACTTGGAAGCAAAAATCAAAATCTTCAGGAATCTATTTTGTAACATTTTAATTTACTCAGAGGCCTCATTTGAATTCTTTTGAAGAGTTCTGTAGCTGAAATTTCATAAGGACTGGCTTTGGTATTAGAAGGTTCTAGAATATTCTGTTAATATGCGTTATTTTTAGTCTAGAACCTTTTGCTAAAAACAGAACAAACAGCCTCCTGCGAAGTGCGCTGTTGCACCTGCGGTTCCCCACGTGAAGGCTCTGCTCTGCTGTCCGCGTGGGCCCATGATCAAACCCCGTGCCCTTTCTCCGATGTGCACGTCTCAGGATTTGGGTAGATTGTCCTGCCGTTCTGGCTAAGCACTGGCAGTTGGGTAGGTCATAGGGTCACGTGACCCCTCAGAGCCCACGGAGCCGATCACACTCACCTGTGATGTGTCCTGGACGTGGCCACTGCCCAGCCTCAGACCGGCTCCGAGCCAGCCCCTCCTCCTGCACACGCGTCCGCGCCCCTGAGCATCTCCGATTGGCGTATTTCCCAGGCGCCTCGACCCTCATTTATCTCCTGGTGGAACTTGGTCTTTCACCTTGAAATCTGCTCTGCCCGGGCCTCCCCTTTGTCCTCCGCCCCCCACCCCCACCTCCCACCCCCGCTTAGAGAGGCAAGGCCCGCGTGGGGAGCGGACTGAGACCCCCCGTCTGTGGACTTAGGCGTTCCCTAACAGAGCCCAGACCTGGTGCTGGCCGCCAGCCGGAGCAGGACAGTGGAAGTTTTCGACCTCAATGTGGGCCGCAGTGCCGCCGTGATCCAGGGAGTCCATTCCCGGCCCCCCCACCAGATCTGCCAGAACCAGGTGAGTGAGGTTGGGCCTGCACATCGTTTGTGAAATGCCACGTCCAAGGCCGTCACTGATGCCATTGTGAGATGCACTTGCATGTCTCCCACCAAATCCAAGGCGAGTTCCTGTCGATCAGGAAGTCGTTCTGAGCCTGGATGTGGGGCGCTGGAGGCATTTTCACGTCATCAGGGGTGAATATTGGTGCGTTGGGCTGTGAGGGTTGCACGGGCCTCTTTGGAAGCCTGGGGAGGGCCGGGCAGCCCTGACGGTGGAGTGACGGCCATGCAGGCACCTCGGAGCGCGGGGCAGCCACCGGGCCAGCAGCTCCTATCAGGACGGGCTGGTGGTTTCGACACGCCCACAGCAGGGCTCCGGCTCAAAGGACACATTGTTACTCAGAGCAGCGCCGGGAGCCTAGTGCCAACTCCACCTGGCCTGCAGCCGCAGTTCTGCCTTTGGTGCATCGGCGTGTTCCCGTTTAGTGAATGTGTACCCTGAAATCCGGCCGTGACCCCGAACCTCCCCGTGTTTGTGCATGGAGTCTGTGCAGGTCACAGGCTGTCATCCAGGCCTTGGTGCCTTTCTGGGTCCTTGCACAGCACATCTGAGAGCTGGTGTGCGCGGGAGGGCGCTCCCTCGGCTGCTGCCCTGGCTGGATGGCGCCGAGGGCTCGGGCCACAGGGAGGTTTTCCCGGGCAGTGACCGGGCCAGAGGCAGGGCCTCGGCGACCAGCACACAGGGGACGCATGCAGACGTCCCTGAGTCCTCACCAGGCGCTAGGGCCTGTGATCGCAGGTGGTCGAACACGGATGGTGACCTGTGCTCAAACGCACCCTGGAGAGCTAACACCTCAGCCCTGTGACCTCTCTCCTGGGCTTTCGGGGGACACGCACGCCCCTGAGCTTAAGGTCAGAGTGCACCACTGGTGATTGTCCACATGGGAGCTTTGGAATCCAGTTATGACATTGTTGTAAGTAAGGACAAAGCTGTGGATTCTGGTGATGACCTTGGCTGCGATCTTGTCAGCTGTCGGCAGCGTGATGGTGACCAGCTCCGTCTCAAGATGCACCTGCCCTCCCCTTGCACCATAGGGATCGTCATTCACGACCCAGCCACCTCAGGACTATAATCTTTTCGCAACCACCGCCGTGGGTGACGGGGTCCGGCTGTGGGACCTGAGAACCCTGAGGTGAGGCCGTCGTCCTGTGCAGGGGCAGGTGTGGGGCGGGATAGATGGCGGGAGGTGTGCGGGGGGCAGGTGTGCAGGGGGACTAGGGGGAGACCAGGACCACAGGGCGTGTGTCTATTGAAGCACATGCTGTGAACTCAGAGGGACCAGGTTGGAAAGTCTGTTCACACTGACCCTTCTCAGAAAAGTGATTTATACCCAGAATCGGTTACAAAATGTGGAAAAACCACAGCTCTGGTCTTTCCTCTGGGTGTTGGTTCTGGCTGCCCCAAAAGGTGGTGGCGATTTTTTTCGATAAACCCAGCTCCATTTCCCTTACTTTTGTTTTAATTTTTTTAAAAAACATATTTCTATTGATTTCAGAGAGGAAGGGAGAGGGGGAGAGAGAGAGAAACATCAGTGATGAGAGAGAATCACTGATCGGCTGCTTCCTGCACGCCCCACACTGGAGATTGAGCCTGCAACCTGGGCATGTGCCCTGACCAGGAATCAAACCGTGACCTCCTGGTTCAGAGGTCGACACTCAACCCCTGAGCCATGCTGGTGGGACTGCTCTTGTGCTTTTGGGTTTTTTGTTTTGTTTTTTTAAAATAAACAAATCTTAGGTAGCTCTTTAACAGTTGGTTGTAAAACTTAACCAGCCTTGATAGAATGTTGCACCTTCCAACAGCCTTTGAATTATTGATTTAAATAATTTATGATTTTAAAAGTAGGTTTTTATATTTTTAAAGATCTCCAGAATATATTTATCACTTGATAGTCTTCATGTATAAAAGTTGGATTATCGTTAGTTTGGATCTTTGAGACTTTATGGTTTAGAAGTCTTTTAGTTACTGTTGAGGGTCTCAGTGTTCAGTCACCTTCACAAATAAAAATGTTCTTATCAGTTTGTTCATGTTTGTGAAACAGGTCAATATCCTAGGTTGGGTTAAAAATGAAAAAAATCATTTTTTCTCCTGGTGTTGCTTTTATTTTCCTCACAGGTGTGAGCGCCGTTTCGAAGGACACCCGACCCGCTGCTTCCCGTGTGGGATTGCCTTCAGCCCCTGCGGGCGTTTCGTGGCGTGTGGCGCGGAGGACAGACACGTACGTGCTGGTCTCAGTCCGGGGGCTGGACGTGCCCGTGGAGAGGGCGGCATGGGTGCTCAGCAGGGTGAAGCAGGCTGACGCTGGAGGCTGTCACGAGTGTAAGAGCAGTGGCGTGAGGTGCGAGAGGTCGTCCTGGTATTTTTCGTGAAGCAGGGAACTTAAAACACCGTTGCTTGTTTGTTCCTTCCTCACTCAGTGACTTACTGTGTGTGACATGCTGTGTTTTCTTTGACCTCCCAGATAGTAACATCTGTATATATAAAAGCCTAAGTGACCATTTTACCGGTAGCTATGACATGCACTGACCACCAGGTGGCAGACGCTCAACGCACAGGCATGGAAACATTGAACAGACTGACGAATCTCAGAGGGAAGGGGAAAGGGGGGAGGGTGGGAAGAGATTAACCAAAGATCTTATATGCACACTAGAGGTCTGGTGCACAGATTCATGCACCAGTGGGGTCCCTCAGCCCGGCCTGTGGAAATCGGGCCGAAGCCAGCAGTCCGGCATCCCCCAAGGGGTCCCGGATTGCAAGAGGGCTCAGGCCAGGCCGAGGGATCCCACTAGTGCACAAATCTGTGCACCGGGCCTCTGGTTAATAAATAAAGTGACACATACCTTAGGATGGATTTGGAACAAATACTAATTTATGTTTGTTTGTCTTTAACGTATTTAGGAAGGTCTGTGTAGTGTCTTAGGGATGTGGTAACAAATTACCCCAAACTCAGCAGCTTCAAGCAACAGACCGTGGTCCCTGCAGCCTAGAGGCCCTGGGTCTCACTCAGGTGCTGGGAGGATCGGTCCCCCTCCACTCCCCCTCCTGGAGGCCCTAAGGAGGGTCTGGCCCACGTTGGCCTGCGCTTTTCTCCAGGCCCTGCCCATCCTCATCCTGCCCCTTCCTTGTGGGTCTCAAATCTCACTCTCCTCTCTCGTATGAGGACACCCCAGAGCCACAGGAGCTGTCCCTGCGGCACCTCCTCTCAGAGCACGGCCCTGTGCCCGAGCAGGCTGCTGGCCCCTAGCCCTGGCCTCCTGGCCTGTGGAATTGGGGCAATAATGCCGTTTCTCCATCGGGCTGTAGATGGATGAGGCGAGGCAGTGACATAGAAGTTGGTGCTCAGCACGTGTCTGCTGCTGTGACTAACCGCTGTACTTTATAACCAGAAGCAGCAGATGCCACAGAGGCGCCAGTCTCCGTGTCTGTGTAGCCTGGGGCCCTGAGGAGCCTCCAGAAGTGAGGACGTTGTCATTGGGTCAAAACGAGAGATGACCCACCTTTGGCAGCCAGGGCAGTTTGGAAGCCCCTGTGGGCTTGGTGGGGGGATCTGAGGGGCCCGGCCTCCCTGAGCTGGGGCCTGGGCTCCTCCCCGCCGACCGCTGTTGGCACCCCTGCTGGCCGCCGCTGAGCTGCTTGCTGGACACAGCGTCCGTCCTTCTCCGCACCCCTGGTTGGCGGTTCCCGTTGGCGCTGAATTGGGACCAGGCACCACCTGTTGAGAGGCTGGGGTACAGAGCCTGACACCCTTAAGATCACCCCAAACAGCCTGTCTTGACAACGGCCCACAGTGGGGTCTGGGGCAAGGCTGCTGCGTGCGATAGAAACCCCCTCACCTTCGCCTCCTCGTTCGCTGATGGCGGGCTCTCCCCACCGAACACCTGCGGCCTTGTCTTCCAGGCGTACCTGTACGAGGCGGGCTCCAGCACCTTCTCCCACAGGCTGCCGGGGCACACGGACACGGTCAGCGGGGTGGCCTTCAGCCCGTCCGCCCCTCAGGTACTGCCTCTCCCCACAGGTCTCCCCTCCTCTTCTGTGTCTGTCAGACTTGTTGTGGTGAGTTTTATGCTGTTTAAGACCACGGGCCGGTTGTGATGGCGGGCAGGGAGACCAGCCTGAGGAAGGAAGGCCTCGGTGTCTCCTTAGGCGCAAAGGGCTCTGCACGCGGTGCTGCTGGACAGAGCGTGGCTGGACCGGGCAGCTCTGGGAGCCCCGAGCCAGTCAGTGGCACTGAGGTGGACACACGTGCAGGACCAGGGCGGGAAGGGGAGAGGGGGGACCCCAGCTCAAGGAACTGGCCCGATTGGGAGAAAAGATTAAGAGGAAATGACAGCGGCTGCACATCAGCCAAACAGAGTGCATGGGCTTGTGTTAAGGTGCAGAGGGAGGTGATTCAGTAGAAGGTGTAAAGACAGGGAGCATCCAGTTGCGAGTATCTGGGAATATTGGTTTCATTCTGCTCCTTACGTTTGAAGCTGTGACTCGGAGAACATTATCGCGCGTGTGCTGTGTGCACGCGGAACCGCGGACGCTGCTCTGCGGGCTGCTCGCTCGCTCGGGCGGGTCCTGTCCGTGCAGGGCAGGGGCAGTGTCTGCGCCACATTGGTCGTCCTTGTCTAGTAAATGTTGGAAAGTGCATCAAGCTTGTCCTGCCGGTGACCACAGGTCCTGCCAGGACCCCTTGGGGGGGGGGAGGGCTATCCTCTGAGGGGGCAGGAGGAGGGACGGGGAGAGGTGGGTCCTGGGCGCCCAAGAGCAGCAGAGGCCCAGCAGCCCCCCGCGCGCTGCCCTGCCCTTGGCTGTGAAGGTGGGACCCAGTCCTGCCCCACAGGGCGCTCCTGCCCAGCTCTCCTGTGGCCTCGGGAGACAGGACTCGCCCCTGTGAACCTCCTGCCAGTCTCCCTCCACCTGTCAGGGAAGGTCCTTTAAATTCCTTCCAATGCAGCCAACCCGTGATTGGAAAATAGGTGCTCTTTCCTCATGGTTTGGATTTGAAATCTTAAAATAAGGAACCAAAACTCATTTTGATTAAACTCGGTCCTTAGAAATTACGTTGATGGGAAAGATTTTTGCTGCCACATCTCCTTGGCCAGTTTTCCCTGCCTGTCTACCTCTTGACCTGGGCCCTTGAGTTCCACATTATTGAAATGTGCCCGGCATTCTCCGTGGAAACGGCCTGGAGAGCTCGCAGGCACCGGCGGGGCAGACGCCAGCCGGGAACACAGGCCAGTCGTGTCTGATGTGGCGGCTGAGCATGAGGCGCGTCCGAGGTCCCTCTCCACCCCAAGTGTTTGCTCCTCTCAGACCCGTGTGTACCCCTCGGGGGACATGGCTATCACTGTTGGCCTGTTCCTCCTGTGCGTAGTAGACACGTGTCCTCTGTGTCCGAGTCCGTGGCTCCTGCGCTGGCTGCACTCTGGGAAGCTTGCTGAGCCCGTGCCCTGCGCTCTGGAGACCCCTGAAGTCGAAGTCTCTGTCCTGGCCGTGGGCCGCCGGGGTGGCTTCCTGCCGTAGCTTGGTCTTTGCTCGCTCCTCTGCTGCCTCTGTGCTCCCAGCCCTGTTTCTCTGCTGTCCCTCAGCCTTTGCCAAATGCTCTAACTCTGTCCTCCAGACCCAAATGCCACCTGTTCCTGGTGTGTCCACCGGGAGGCCTGCAGCCTCTCCTGCTCAGTAATTGGAATCCAGGCCAGTCCCTCAGGCCTCCTCTGACCATGAGACCCGTGACCTGCATGCTCAGTGCCGGGCCTGGGCCTGCACATGGCCCTGTCTTGCTCTCCCCACCTGCACCCATGGTGGCCAGTGCTCTCCTGTCCTCCCCTCCTCCCCTCTCCCCTGTGTCCTCAGTCCGCTTCTGCCAGGCTGTGCAGCCCTCCCTGGTCTCCTCGTCCCAGGGGCCCCTTGTCCCCCCTCCACCTGTTGAGTCCCCGGACGTGCCCACCCACCTCCCTTCACTGGCACCATCCCGTGGCGACAGCGGCCTGGGAAACACGCTCACACTTGCTGAGGATGGTCCTCCTCGCCGTGGCACTCTGAGCAGCGTCTCTGGGTGAGGATCGCGTGGTCTGTGCGGCACGGCTCCCCAGAGAGAGCCACACGGGGCACAGCCAGCTGAGGTGCAACAGGGGGTGTCCTAGCCTGCGGGCTCCCACGACGGGGGCTGAGCCCGTGTCTCACTCAGACCCACGAAGCAGCAGGACGGGAGGGCGGCCTGGCCCTCTGACCGTTCCTCATGCCACCGACGCTGCATCTCCGACCGCGGGAGAGCTGTCTGGGCCCTCGTTCCTGGGCCTGACGCCCAGCCCACAGCCTGGCTCGGCTCCTGGGAGGGTGAGCTGATTGGCCAGCCCTTTCTATTGCAGTTTTCTCCGTTTCTGCCCTCGCTGTGGGGGGAGAAGCCGGTGTCCGTTCCATCCCGACGTGGAAGGCCCAGGTTTCAGAGGCCAGAGCTGCAGTCCAGGCTCATGAAGTAACCGGCAGTTTGGACGACGCTCCCTCGCAGACACTCACTGGCTGAGCGTGAGGCTGCGGGGCGAGCCGTGCGGACTCAGGAAGGTGCCCACGTGCCCAAACGCAGGTGCGCCCTCACCTCGGCTGGCGACTGGCTAAGAGCTGCTTCAGGGACCCGGGTCTCCCTCATTGAACCAGAGCTCAGCACCCCTGTCTGCCGGCGGAGCCTCTCTGTTGCTGGCACAGGACGGTCTGAAGTCGGCCAGGGTGCTGGCTGCGCGGGGCTTGCTCTGGGAAGCTGTTGGCCGGGTGCGGTGGTTGGTCCTCATTCGTTTGAAGGAACCTGCCTCTGAGGGAAGGGCGTGGCTCCGTGGAGACGAGAGCTGGACCTGGGGGAGAGTGAGGAAGCTGCAGTCACCGCTCTCATTCATCGGGAACACTCCACCCTGACCGGCCCCTCGGCTCCTCCGTTGCCCGCTCCCCACTCACCAGAGGCGGCGGCAGGGCAGGTCTGGGTGGTCTTGGGTCAGGCAGACAGCACACGGCTCAGTCCTCACGCCACACGTCAAACCCCAGCGCACTTGGCGTCAGCTGCGCTAGCACATCTGGGCGACGTTAAGACGCCTCATTCCCAGGGTGAGGTGAGCTCCCGGAAAATGTCTCACTGCCTTTAATTCTGCCGTTGGCTTCCGTGATTTATGTCGGATTATAAAAGAAAGAGCGAAAAGGGCGTCTAATAGAGGAGTCCACTTCCCCTGTTGCTGCATTTAAGGATTTGAAACACTTCCTGGTGTTCCTGCCTCATTCTCTCACCTTTTACCGCCAGACCCCATAGAACCTAGTGATGGTGTTTGCGCCTTAAAGGGAGTTACTGAAGGGGAAGGAGGGCGCCGAGCCTGCCCGTGCTCCTCCCCCCACAGCTCACTGTGCTGCTCACAAGGCCACGCAGCGAGAACCTGTGCTGGACGGGCCACGGGTCACCGGCTCCACCTGCAGCCCAAATAAAGGAGCGGCTGCTCAGCACCCGGTGCTGGTTCTTGCGGAGCAGCCCCCACGGGCGCCGGAGCCTCGGGGCCTCTCGTATGGCTCAGTGTTTCACCCGTGAACCGTTCCCTGTTTTATTTCCTAGAGAAGTCGTCTCGTGAAATGACACTTTGAGTGGCTCACAGAATTCAAAGACATTCATAGACAGAGTGCATACTTAAATGTTCCCATAGGTGAGTGGGAGATACAGACAATTCCACCTTTTCTCAGAGGAGAAGTGTGTGTGCCCAGACGTGAGAATAGCTGGGCTTTCGAAGTGGGGATGTGAAGAGTAAGCGCCAAAGCTGAGCCGGGAGAGGGGGACTGGGATGTCTAGATCCGGAACGGAAGTGGACACGGCTGCCAACCCACCAGGAACTAAGGAGCGTGGATGACGGGGAAGCGTCCTGGGAAGTCACAGGTGTGGAAAGTGACTCAAGAATGAACAGAAGATTCAATAGTTGTATAAAAGTAAAGAGATTAAATTGTAATAAATAATAACAAATGTTCACAAAGAAAATCCCAGGATGAGGTGACCTTATGGCAACCCCTACCAGACATTTAAAGGAGAACTGATCTCGCTTCACAAACTCCTCCTCGGTCCCTGAGGTCGGTATTACTCGGATTAACAAATCAGCGGGAAATTAGACAAATATCTTCTAAAGATAGCTGCAGAGATCCTCAACAAATTAGAGCAGATCAAATCCAGCAATGTACAAAAGGGTTCTATACCATCACCAAATGAGACTCATCCCAGGAACGGAAGCTTGGTTTAACCGACAGAAATTAATGTACATCACATCAGTCAATTATTAGACAACAGCTAGCGCCCATTTAGGGAAGACTCAAGAACAGCAGTGACAGGACTTGCTCAGCCAATACCATCATCTCTGACCCTCTTTCCCCGCTTGTGCTCTTCACGCGGGCAGTTGACACGTCCCCCCGACGAAACAGATAAGCCGTCCACACCCCCCCTTCTCGAGACTGTGCCAGCGGTTCTCCTCCAGATCCACATGTGCACGTCACGCTCACCTGGAGACCCGTGGCCAGTTGGTGACTCGTGGTTGTGTGTGGGGTTGTCAGTTCCCCCAGGTGTCAGGTAACAAGTGCTGGTCATTGCCATGAGAGCAGAGTTCCTTTCTGTAGCCATTGGGTGGCCCCATCGTGGTGGGCCGGACATGGATCTCAGCATTGCGTGTGGCCCCGTCGTGATGGGCCGGACGTGGATCTCAGCATTGCGTGTGGCCCCGTCGTGGTGGGCCGGACGTAGGTCTTGGTGCAGGCGATTTTGCCTCTGATTTCTCCGTCTGACGGGAATGTCTGACCTGCTAACCCTGCTCCCCACCAGGCCTGCTATGTTGGGGGCCCCGGGTTTCCAGTCAGGCCCTACTTTGTGAGGGACCCTTTTGGCCTGGTCCCTGCATCCTTCCCTGCAGAACGTGGTCGTTCCCAATCTCTTCTGGGCAGGAAGGCGGCTCCTCTAGCCTCACCTCCCGTTTTACTCCCAAATACACCCCAGTCACCCTAACACGCTGCCTGTCTGTGCTCCGCGTTCCCGCACACATTGCAGCCTGTGCAGCTGCCGCCTCTGCTTCTGGGGAAACGTTCCTCCCCTCTCCACCCAGTTCCTCTCGTCCTTCAGACGCTGCCCCCCATGTCTGGGCCCCGCCTTCCTCTCAGGGAGTCTTCTGCTCCACCCAAGGCCCTTCCGCAGCTGCTTGGTTTGTGGAGCCGGGTCCACTCAGCGCATTCACCTCGGCGAGGTCAGTGTTGTAGTCCAGCGCTCTGTCTGCACACGCCATCTGCATATGCCAGTCGCACACACCAATCGCACATGCTGCTCACATGTGCCACCCGCGCACGCCATCCTAGCATGCCACTTGCACATGCCACCCAGGCCCAGACCTGGGTGTTGAGTTGGCGTCATAGGTGTCCCCGGTGACAGGCCCAGGTTGCTCCCCTTCCAGATGTCCCTCCGTCCCAAGCAGCTGGCATTTCTCACGTGGCCTGTCCTGGGGCCGGGGCGGTGACGTTGCTGGGAGTCAGGCTAACTTCTCCTCTCAGCTAACGTCGTGTTGGGAGGCCCAGTACGGCAGGTGTGGTGCACGGAGGAGGTGTTTGTGGCTGGATGGACCAGTGGGAAGGAGGGAGGGGCCGTGTTCTATGTGGCCGCTCGGCCGTGGCTGTCCTCCTGGTCGAGCGGCCATGGGGTTTCCATGGCAGCACGCGGGCACATGGGTGGGGCAGGTCGCCTGGGTTACCGGTGACACATTTGCAACCGTTTGTGCTGCAGCGTTTGAGTCGAGGCCACGGAAGATGGTTCCTATTATACTCGGTGGCGTTGACTGAGGTCTGGCCGGGTCTGTTCTGATGCTCTGGCCCAGCCCCCGGCGGCTGCGTGGCCCAGCCCCAGCTGGCTGCGGTCACGGCGCAGGAATGTGGCCGCTGGCAGTAACTCCAGCTCAGCTCCGTTTCTCTGTAAGTGATTTATAAGCCCAACTTGAAAAATTGTTGCTGAAATAGGTTGCAGCATTTTAGTTCTCAGCACACAGGGTTCCTCTCACATGTATTTCCTATTGTAGCTGTTGCCCAGGCCAGGAGGGCGGTGGATCACACACCAGCAGCTGGTCTTCTGTTCCAGGGCCAGGAGTCAGGGAACAGCTATGTGACACAAGGAGGAGGCACAAGAACCAGTCGTCCCTTGAAAGCCACACAGACGCGGCTGTGCCTGTGGCACCGATGGGCTCGGCAGCGGTGACTCATCCAGGGAGCCGGCCAGCTCGCTTCTCCTTCCGGCACCAGAGCTGGAGCGAGGAGAAGGCGGGTCCCCGTCCGAGGAGCAGTGGGTTCCGCCATGATTCGGCGCAGCCTCTGTGGCCTCGGTGGGGCGTTCCGGGGGCACACACACAGGAACGTGTTGGTGGGTCCTCTAGCTTCACAAGTGCCGCTGTTTTAGATGCGTTCCCCCTTCTTAAAGGGGCGAGAGCCGTTGTGGAACGTAGAGAACACACACGCAGACAGAGCGAGCGCACAGACGGGGACACGGCCATTCGTTCCTGGCCACTCGCTTCCGGCACAGAGGTCGCCGCTAACACTGTGTAAACACGCAGGCTTTCCCGAGCGTGTGTACAGCGCGCACACGTGCGTGTGGTGGTTTCCGCCTAACTTCCCACCTGGTGGGACTTGGTATCCGGCACCAGCATTTATCGAATCACACTTCAGGGGCTCCTGGTTGTTTGGCCAGGGCCTGGGCTGTGGGATGGGCACCCCGTGCACACTCTGCTCCGTGGCTCTCTCCCTAGAATACGTTTAGACCTGTAATTGCCGAGTCAACGTCCTCACTCTGAACAGCTTTTGGTAAATGTTGCCAAGTTTCTCTAACAAGTTTGGGTCAACGTATTTACCTCCTGATAGAAGATGAGGAGATGTGTCTGCAGCAACAGGAACAACTGCTATTTACAAATATTTGTTGTGCAGAGCACAGGCCCGGGCCGGCTGGAAGGCCAGGATGGAGCCGCCGTTTCAGTTCTTCCGGGTGAACCGCCCCCTTCCTCCTCCAGCACACGGGGGTTGGGGGGGCCTCCAGGCGGAGCTCGGGTCTCAGGCCGCGAGCGAGAACGGAACTCCGCTTGGTCTCTCGGGCATTTGTATTTCACTTCTTATGAATTATTTATTCACCCTGTTTTTAAATGGAAACACTTCTTTATTAGGTATCAGCTCCTTTCCATAACTTAGCAATAACATTTGTGTTTGTGATATTTTGAAAAAAAACCTAAGATCTTTTTTCTTTAATTAGATTTAGGAGAACTTCCCCTAAGAGGATATGTTCATTGATATTTTCCTAATGTCTCGCATGGATGTAATCTGTTCTTATATATTTTAAATTTTATTTAAAATGTCACCTTTGTGCCTGTGCCTGTGTGTGGCCCCAGGGGACTGGCAGCGCCTGTCACTCCCATGTCCCTCTGGATGTGCAGTGCCCGGCCCTCCGTGAGAGGGTCTCGGCTGCTGCTCCACACGCTGTCCACTCCCTCAGAGGCCAGCTGCTTTTATTATGCGGCTTTACAAGAGTTCTCCTCAACAGCCCCCTTTTTATAAAGTTTTACTTAGTTATTCTTCCAAAAAGAGTGACATTGTGCAGCATTTCAAGTCTCTTTGGGAGCAGGGAGAAGCCCCCTGAACCCCACCACCAGCCCCCTCGCCTCCGCGTCCAGCCCTCCCCTCAGGGAGAACTCCCCTGAACCCCACCACCAGCCCCCTCGCCTCCGCGTCCAGCCCTCCCCTCAGGGAGAACTCCCCTGAACCCCACCACCAGCCCCCTCGCCTCCGCGTCCAGCCCTCCCCTCAGGGAGAACTCCCCTGAACCCCACCACCAGCCCCCTCGCCTCCCCCCGAACCCCACCACTAGCCCCCTCGCCTCCGCGTCCAGCCCTCACCCCGGGTCACTGCAGCCAGTCCAGCTGCGGTTCCATCTGTAAGGGTCTCAGAAGGCATTTCATTACGTGGTTTGTTGAGACACAGCTTACGTGGCACAGAATCCACCCCCTTAACTGTGCAGTGCGGCTGGTCTGACCATGTTTAACTTTGTGCAGCCGTCAGCACTGCCCGTGCCCAGACATGTGGCCCCGCAGAACCCACACCTGGTGGCAGGCAGCCCCCGCAGCCCCAACCCGGCCCCCACGGGTCTGCGTCTCCGGGACCCGCCTTTCTGGATGTTTCCCGTCCAGGACCTCCGGGCAGGTGCCTGTCAGTCAGACCCACCCACACGGCAGCCGCCGTCCTCTGACGGCTGAAACGCCTCGTGTTCGGGGCCCTCCCTCTGCTCCCCCCGCTGTGGGTGGTTTCTGGGGTGGTTTCCGCGTTGGCGACGCTGAGTGGTGCTGCTGTCGAGATCCACGTGCACGTTTCTGCCTACACATCGCGTCAGCTCCGTGAACATTCCAGGAGTGGGCTTCTGGGCCCCGTGGCCGCTCTATTTTTGACTGCTGAGGAACTGCCAGGCTCGGTATGTGGCTCCGTTGGTTTACATTCCACATGCGGCTACAAGGTCCCGAGAGCCCCACATAGTTGCCAGCACTTGTTATTGTCGGTCTCGTTGTAGCCATTCGGGGCGCACAGTGGTAGCCTTCCCCTCGCGGTGAAGGGGATGGATGGCGTTGAGCACGTCATGCGTTTGATGGTCCACATCTTCTTTGGAGAAAGCATATTCCAGTTCTGTGGGGCCACAGGCGGGTGCCCCATCCGCGTGTTGAAGGGGGGTGTTCTCCTCCATGGAGTGGCCCTGACCGTTTGGTGTGACCGTTAGATGTTCGTTGCTGGTGTCAGTTCTGTCCCAGGCTCGCACGTCCGTCCGTCCATCCGTCCATCCGTCCGTCCGTCAGCCGTGCCGTCCCCGTCATGGTGACCGCAGCGTTGAAGTAAGTGCTGAAGCTGGAAGGGGCCTCCCAGCCGGTTCTTGGCTCTTCAGAGCCCCTGGCATTTCCATCTGAGTTTGAGGAGCAGATTATGTTTTTGTGTCTAAAAAAGAAGTTGGGGTTTTGATAAGGGTTGCATTGCATTGCGAATTCAATGTGGAAAGTAATGATTTATCATGATACTCTCTTCTATTCCATGAAATGGGATGTTTTCATACTTACTTAGTTTTTCTTTTTTGCAAAAAGAAGAATTAGACCTTTAATAACTTATTAGAATTATTGTTCATAGCATATGTAACAAATAAACATCTTTCAGAATATCATAAAAATATAGGAAGTGAAATGAGGTATTTATAAACAAAGATAGGAATATTTAAACAAGAACCACATACTTCTCAAAGTGGAAAAAGTCATAAAAATCTGCACTAGTTTCCTAGGCTTCCATAACAAAGGACCCAAAACGAAGTGACATAAAATGACAGAAACATACCATCTCGAAGTTCTGGGGCTAGAATCGCAGACGAAGGGGCCGTGAGCAGGTGGCCTTCCTGAGGCGGAGGGGGTTCTGTCTCGCTCCCCCCGGTGGCCGAGCGGCTGACGGTCTCGGCCTAGCTTGGCTGTGGCAGACTTCCTTGTCCTGTTTCAGCTCCGAGCGACAGTGTTCAGCCTTTCATCATTAAACGTGATCTTCTTTCATCGCATGGTGAGAGCCGTGTCCCCTGCCCGTGAACACGGATGATGGAAGGTTCTGTAGGGTTTCCAAGGCCAAGCCAGGGCAGCTTCTGCTTTGTTTGCTGGAATGTTCCCTCCCGGGCCCCGAGCCTCCGTGAGAAGCCCCTCTGTGCTGAGGGCCTGCGGAGAGGCTGTGCAGCCCTCCCACCCCCAGGCGCCCCCTGAGCAGGCGGCCGCGCCCGTCGGGGACCCTCACAGTGCAGCCGGGAGCTGCAGAGTCCCCACCTGGAGCCCAGCACCTCCCCTAAATCATGAAATGCAAGAAAATGGTTATTGCGATGCAACAGTAAGTAGCCGAAACACCATGTGTATTGTGTCACCTGTTCTTGACGTCACGGAGGTGTATTTTCTTAGCTGAGCTCCTTTGCCGCGAGAGTTGGTGGTGGCTTTGCCGTCTTCGCATCACCGTTACGCAGCTCTCCACGTTCACACTCCCGTCTCTTCACCACTGTGTTCGGACGGAGAGACGCCGTTGGGCGGGCCGGCCGGGCAGGTTCCTGCTTCTTCCTCTAAGACAGCGGCTCCCAACGTTGGCTGCACATTAGAGTCACCCGGGAATCTTTTTAGAATCCTGATTCCTGGGCCTCACCCTCCCAGGCGATTCCAATGTGCAGCCGCTGCTCTAAGACCAGACGTGAGCCAAGCCACTGTCTCTGGCATCCCAGGAGGCAAACCCACGGCTGTTCCTGGAGCCCAGAGCGGAGATACCCTGCTTGCACCTTTTAAAGGCTCAACTCTTGTCATCGGGACCTGCCGTGGGCTGGAGAGCGCGTGGGTGCCCTGGGCTCGCGGTCACTCACACTCCCCCGCGGCCCCACCCTCACTTCCTCTGGAGTCAAGTGCTGAATGGAAAACGAGGTGAAATTCTTTTCTGGCCCCATGTGTCCACTCCTATTGTGTAGACTTGTTAGGTTTTAAAATTAGATCTTTTGTCGTCTAGGATTCAAATTACTCGCCCTCCTCCTTCCCTCTGAGGTTCTGCACTCTGGGCCGTGCTTCCGTGTCTCTGCAGCCACTCTGCTCATCAGTGTATTTTGTTCATTAGATTCCACACGTGAGTGAGGTTGTGTGGTACTTGTCTTTCTCGGAGCGGCGTATTCACTCCGCACCGTCCTCTCCAGGCCCCTCCGCGCTGTCTCAGGAGGCTGCGTAGTGTCCCTGGTGTGACTGTACCACAGCTTTTCACCCACTCACCTGCTCTGCTGGTGGGCACGTGGGCCGTGTCCAGGTCTCAGCCATTGTAGCCTGTGCTGCTGTGAGCACAGGGCGCACACGTTCTTCCTGAGTGGTGCTTCTGGTCTCTTGGGATAGATTCCTAGAAGTGGGATCCCTGGGTCAGATGGAAGTTCTGCATTTGATTGTTTGAGGGAACTCCATACCGTTCCCCACAGTGGCTGCCCGGTCTGCATTCCCACCAGCCGTGCACGAGGCTCCTTTTCTCCGCATCCTCACCAGCACTTGCTGTTGCTTTATTGATGGCGGCCGTTCTGACAGCTGTGAGGTGTGTGACTAACATCTGAGACCAGCATTTACTAGGAGGCCTTTCTTGTACTGGCTCAGGAGCTCAGCTTGCTACACCGGGATGCCATTAAGAATAGGTTGTCTGGCCTTTAATTTCGTGGCTTTTGTCTGAGACCTTAGGTTCACTGGGTCGATACGGGTTTAAAACAACGAGGAGAGGATGTCTAAGGACGAGTGTCACGAGAATCGGTCTTTCCCTCCGTGTGGCTGTGGGGATGCTGGGCAGGCCCAGGACATCATCGCAGAAACAAAGCGTGAGCAGCCACATGTGCGTGACGTCCCCGCGGCATGAAGCGAACGCTCATCTTCCTTCCAGCAAAAGGAGCGTGAAGCGCGAGACGTGGGGAGGCCCTGGGAGCCTAGAAGGAGCCCTGTTCCCGGAATTGTTCGCCGCGGCGGAGGCCGCCGTCTGTCCTGGGCCAGGAGGTCGCCCCCGACGGAGCGTCTGTCCTCACAGACGCCCTGGCCTCCCGGCACCGGCGCCGACCACCCCTGATGGAGCCGGTGCTTTCGTCAAGTTGCTGACAGCTGGTCACGGGGCCGTCGGCTGTCCTAGGTGCGTGCAGCCCACCAGGGCCGGCGCGGGGTGCATTGTGATGCTGAGCAAGCTGCCCCTCAGAGCCAGACCCCAGACTTGGGGTGCACGGCACCTTTGTCCTCCAGGGTGCGGATGGATGGAGCAGGGGTGCCGGAGGGGACCCCAGGACAGCGGGGACGGCGGGGTG
>NW_006284844.1:402977-403294 GCF_000327345.1 Myotis davidii
GTGGGTGCGCCCTGGGCGGTGCTGCACGTGGACATCCCGGGGGAGGGAGCGCGCCTGGGTCCCTACTGGGTCACCGCTGGGCTCCCTCCAGCGGCAGTCACCGCCCGTCCAGCGGCAGAATCCGGGACGAGGTTACTGGAGCCGCCGCTGGGAGAAGCCAGAGGCGACCACAAAGCGTCTCCACACATGGGATCGGCAGCGCAGCCGAGTGGAATGTTCCCCGGATCCGGGCAGGAGGAGGGTGGGAGGGCTGGCGTCCTGGCGCCCAGCGGGGCTGCTCCCGGCATCTGGGGAGCAGAGCTGCTCGGCCGGAAGCT
>NW_006284844.1:404237-407302 GCF_000327345.1 Myotis davidii
AGGTCTGTGCCGCTGCTCAATGCAGCTTGGTCTGCGTTGTAGAGCAGTGGTCGCCAACCCGTGGTGCGTGAGGTCCGGACGGTTGGCGCCCGCTGTCGTAGACTTTAACACGGGACCTCCCCACAGCCCTCCCCTCACGCCCCCCAGTGCTGGAGGCCGAGCTCACGCGTCTCTCCTCCTCCACAGCTCGTCACCGCCACCCTGGACGGCAAACTCCAGCTGTTTGTAGCCGAGTGACGGGCTCGGGCCCGGCTGGGGCTGCTGCGTCTGCGCCCACAGCCCTGGTTCTGCTTCTCACGGGACCCACGGGCCCACAGACCCACGGCGCTGCCCTTCCACGCAGAATCGGTGACGTTAAAGCCGACGTTCCCAATAAATAGCCTCGTATTTGCTTACAATCGAGACTCTGCAGAGAGTGAATGAGAGAGAGACAGAGAGACGGTGGAATGGGAGGGCTCCCTTGCGGTGGTGACGGGGTGCAGCCCTGACTACGCCCCGAGTCGGGCACCGGCCTCTCCTGTGGCCTCTGTGTCTGTGAGGTTTGCTCTGGTCCTTCCGCCCACGGTGCTGGCTGAGCCAGTGCAGAGGCCCCTCCTCAGACACAGGAGTTTCCGGGGAGCCCTGTGCACGGCCCTGCCTCTGAAGGTCCCACGTGTCCAGGACCCAGAGGAGCCAGGAAGCTTCTAGAACAATCCAGATCCCAGTGTCTGACACCCTGGCAGCCACCGTGTCGGGGCCTCTGCGGGCAGCCTGCCCTCACCCGGGAGGCCCAGTGTCACCCACGCTCTGGGGACCCAGGGGGCTCCCGTCCACCCAGGCCCTGCACCCCGGGTCCACCCCCCCACCCCGGCCGCCTCCTGCCCCCTGTGCGCCTGCCATCTCTACCCAGGAAACACTACGGGCTCCAGCCCCGGCCCCTGGTCGTCACACAGACCACAGTGCACACCCTTTTCTTACAAAGTTTGTGAGAAGCAATATTTAGAATAACTCATTCTTATTTTTCTAAGATCTAGAGTTATCCAAACATTTTATCCATTTATAGTATACCCTTTATAAACATTTTTGTCATTTTTTAATATTCCAGGTGTAAACTTTTTTCCCATTTATGAATTTCCCCCTGGAAAACCCATTTAAAGGCATTTGTTCCACATACAAAAGTCATGGGCATGTGGGGCTCTGGTGGAGCGGGAATGGGCAGGCCGGCGCCAGAGTGCAGGCGTGAAGAGAAGACTGTACATCCTTGTCCAGGTGTAGGCGCCAGAGTGAGGGGGGCCTCGGTGAGAGAGGACCCACGGATGCTTCTGGGTGGGGGTGGGGGTAGCCAGAGTCCCAGGTGGGCCCGGGTCTGTGGGGGACAGTAAGGATCTCCACCGGTGATTCCAGAGCCGCCTATAGTCTGGGAAAGCAGGTTTACCTGGCCATCGTCCCATTTCACAGGTGGGTAGACTGAGGTGCGGTGTTCCTGGGGATGGGCTTGTGTCAGGGCGGCCGCTTCAGCAGTGGGGCGAGTGGAGAGAAGACAGTGCGGAGGCTGCGGGCACGTCCACGGGGAGGGGCTCTGTCCTCGGGGGCCCGGCCTCCGGTGGGGAAGGAAGGAGACAGCTCGGTCTAGACGTGCAATCAGCCAGGAAGGTCCCTGTGGTGGTTGAAGGGTGTCGTCCTCCATGGCCTGGGCCGTGGGCCGGCATGACGGTGGTGCTCGGTGTGTGTAGGCAGGCGCAGTGTGACCGCCCACGCCTTGCTGCAGAGCGTGGCTCCAAGGCATGGAATAAGTGACAGCTCGTCTCTGACATCTGTTCACAGGCATTCTTTTCAGATGTGGTGCTCATTGCTTTTCCTTTTTTTTTTTTTAAATTGATTTCAGAGAGGAAGGGAGACGGGGAGAGAGAGAGAGATCCATGACGGGAGAGAATCATGGATGGGCGCCTCCTGCACGCCCCACACTGGGGGTCGAGCCCGCAACCCGGGCCTGTGCTCTGACCGGGAATTGAACCCAGACCTCCTGGTTCCTAGGTCGATGCTCACCCACAGAGCCACGCTGGCCGGGCGAAGCCCATTCCTCTTCATTCGTAGAACTGGCTCACGCTTCACACTTTGGGGAGAAGGTGCCCAAGTATTTTCCCGCGGAAGGTGCTCTCATCCGTGTTCTGCAGGTGACGTGTGTCCGGTGGAGGAGGCGTGTGGTGTGATAAGCAGACACGGCAGGTGCCCTCCTGGGCCCAGGCTTCGGGCACAGCCCAGCCTCATCAGCGGCGACCTCGTGTTGGTGTGAGTGGATGGAGCCGATGAAGCGCCCGTACCCACTGCCCGGCGCTCACCGACACGGCAGCGTCACGGGGCTCCGCCAGGCGTGGCTTCCAAGGGCTTTGTGTGCAGTAACTCCGCCTTCTGCCTCCGTCCTCTTATCTTTCCTTCCTTCCTTTTCTTTCTCACGAAAAACCGTTTGTGCCACTTGGTCTCATGGCCAAATTACAAGCGACTGCTCGTGTGTGTTCCCGCTGCGTCTCCTGCGTCTCCCGCGTCTCCCGCGTCTCCCGCTGCTGTTCCCAGTGTGGGGCCCAGCGCCCTCCCTGCCTGCCCCACTTCCTGCAGGTTCAGCTCCTCTCGGTCAACCGAGTTCCAAAACAATGAAATGGAAAATTCCAGAAAGTTTTCTCTCTTTTTAAAATATATTTTATTGATTTTTACAGAGAGGAAGGGGTAGGAATAGAGAGTTAGAAACATCGATGAGAGAGAAACATCGATCAGCTGCCTCCTGCACACCTCCCACTGGGGATGTGCCTGCAGCCAAGGTACATGCCCCTGGCCGGAATCGAACCTGGGACCTTTCAGTCCACAGGCCGCCGCTCTATCCACTGAGCCAAACCGGTTAGGGCTCCAGAAAGTTTTCAATCACTCGCCATTCTGAACAGCGTGATGAACCCCCATGACGCCCTGGGGACCTGGCTCACTCCTTGGCCCGGCGTCCCCCCGGCACCCGCTCAGCTGTTTGACACCCATGGGCGTCGGTGCTGAGAGCGGCGGCAGTGCCAACCCGCGCTCGTTCCTGTGTCTCCCACACGTCA
>NW_006284844.1:407417-409024 GCF_000327345.1 Myotis davidii
GAAGAAAGGACGTGCCGAGTGGCACGGACCCCCGTGGGCACCGACCTCCCCCGGACGTCGTGTTTACGTTCTTTTTTGTTTGTTTCAAGTTTCCCTTTGGGCTCCTTCTCGGTGAGATGGCAGGTCAGGCGTGTGCTGCTTGTGTCTCATCTCTGCGGGTCCCCGTGCCCCAGGCGAGGGCCTCGACCTTGGGTTTGCTGGCGGCCTTGTGACCGGGCGGGTCGTCCGAGAAGGCTGTGGGCACCTGCGGGGCACGCGCTGTCCACCGTGGGGGGCGGGGAGATGGGTCTGGTGTCTGTCCGTCTGTCTGGTCTGCGCTGGGTCCGTGGCCGGGCCCGGGGGGAGCCTGTGAGGTGAGCCCTGGCGGCTTCAGGCCCATGTGCGCCGAGTCCTGTTGAGGTTCCTGAGGGAACCGTGGCTCCAGGGGCTTCTCCCTGGAGAGACGCTCACGCGCTTCGGGCAGGAGCGGGCTGTCGCGGGGGCGAGGTGGGGGCCGAGGCCCAGTTCCATGCGTCCCATTTCCCTTCCCACAGAGCGCACACCATCCGATCCAGGGGAAACGCCATCTCGCTTATGGAGAAGGTGGCGCTCGGGAAGGGTGTGGACGAGCTGAGAGTGGTGAGCACCGAGGCTGTCTCCTGTCGTGTGTATCAGCTGCGCCTGCGCCACGGCCTGCGAGTCGCTGGGTCACGAGGGGAGACGTGCCACTCACAACGTGAAGAAGGAAACGCACCCGTTCCTGTTTTCACAGTCGAGAGGCAGCCCTCCCCACGTCCGCCTGCGGGGCTCACGCATGGCAGTGTCTCCCCTCTCTGGCTCCACGTCCCCGGGGGCACAGTCGTTTCCTCTTGATGGAAGTTCTACAGGCGCCAGAGAAGATGCACTGGCCGCCCCACGGGGGAGCGAGCGCTCAGCCAACCGCACAGGAAACGCATGGGGATGATTTTTACACCCAGCTCACTGGGGCCAGGGGTGCCTGGCAGCCTCCCTTGTGGCCAACTGAGAAGCAGCGAGGGTCGGGGTGAGGGTGAGGGTTGGGGGTGTGTTGCAGGCTGTTCCGTGGAAAACACACGGGAGTCTGTCAGCTGCTGCTGAAACCTGTGTTCCAGGGCCTGCATGGCCGGGACCAGCCCAGGACAGGTGCCACTGTCTCTCAGCGTTTCTCTCGGCTGCAGGACGATTGTTACGGAGTCACAGCCGTTCCCCGGGCGTGTGATCGGTTTAGTCGAGAACCTCAAGCACACGTTTCCGTTTCTACTTCAGCAGCATCTGTGGGACCTGAGGTTTGCCCGTCTCCCTTGGGTTTTCACTCGCGTGATCGCCGTGAGTGAGGAGAACGACCCCCTAAAGTCACGGGGGCACTTCCGCCATTGCCTTGATTTTCCTAGACTTGCCGCCTCGGGGTTTGCGCCTGGAATCCCAGGTCCTGCGTTAAAATGAGAACACATGCATCACACGTGAGGTGTGAGCTGCAGGCCCGCGCAGCCCGTGTGGCCAACGTCACAACAAGCACAAGTAAAGACAGAAATTCTCTACCTTAAGAATTCCAACCGCCTGACAGTGTGACGCCAAAGCACCGAGGGGGAGGGGGACGGATGGAGGAGGAA
>NW_006284844.1:409052-412305 GCF_000327345.1 Myotis davidii
AGTCGGCCTCGCGGTCGAGCTGGCTGATTTCTCCCAGGGGCTGCTCTGCGCTCACCCCCTGAACCAACCCCAGAGGCGGCAGGCGGTTAGTCTGTGAGCGTGCGTGTCTTTGTGCGCACATGTGTTTGCACATGCATGTGTGTGCCCACACGTGTGTGCATGTGTGAACATGTGTCCGTGTGTGTGTGTGTCTATGCGTGTGAGTGAAGGGAGATTGTCCAAAATGAATACAGAATGCTTACAGCAAAACATATTCTAAACAAAAAAAATTAAAGAGAAGGAAGATTTTTAACCTCCTGACAGAAAACCAAGTGATTAAAAACAGATTCCAGAAATCTGGCCGCCACTCCACAGCCATAAATTCTAGGAGATAAAAGAATAACAATCAGATAACGAGAGAAAACTGCTGCGACCCAGCCGGCTTCCGTGAGTCCAGGTGAAGACAGTAGCAGACAAATTGCCCAGATCTGGGGCCCAGGAGGGAGCCGCCGCCCGCAGTGGGTGGGTCGGCTCGCAGACCCTGGAGGCCAACACCTGCTGGGGCGGAGGGGGCGGCGAGCTCAGGTCTCAGCCACTGTCCTGCAGCTCCTCTCAGTCGGGGTCAGGGGACTGTCCTCCAGGAGTCCTGTGGCCCCTCGCTCTGCTGGTGAGTGAGAAACACCCGCAGGGGGGCCTCTGCTGGTCAGGTGGGTGTCAGGAGCCAGGGGAGGGGGTCCCACTGGGGGCACCGCTGGCAGGAGGCCTGGGCCCAGCTGATTTGGTGCTAATGAGAGTAATTGTTTCACTGGCTGTTGGGTGAGAAGCTGGGGAGTTGGGGGTGGGGGGCTGTGCCCTGCAGGCGGCCCAGGGGCAGAGGGAGGCCCAGGTGGGGCTGGGAGGGAAGGTCCTTGAGGGCTGGGCCTCCACAGTGGGAGGAGCTCTGAGGAGGAGGCAGGGCAGGGGGGGCTTCTGCTGCTTGTGGACATGTTGGGGAGCCTGTGAGACCCAGGGGAGTGGGCCCGAGGGTCCCGGGGGAGCTGACACTGTGCTGACTCCCCTCCCGTCCAGTGCCCGAGGCTCCCGGTCCTGCTGGGTTATGGGCTCGCACAGAAAAGGAGGGAAAGGGGGCGTTTTGAGAGAAAGGGAGAGTTTCTGGGAGGAGAGGAGCACCGGGCGTTCAGGCCTTGGCCAGCGAGTGGCGTGCGAAGGACAGGGCGGCTGTGCCTTACCCGCAACTCGGCCTCGAGGAGAAGATGTTTGGATCTCAAGTCATCGCCCCGAGAGCGAGCGCTTGGAAGCCGCCCTGCGATGCTGACAGAACCGTCAGAATCAGCGCCAGGCTGTTCAGTGGAAAAGGGACGCGGACACCAGCGAGCGGGTGACATCAGCGAGCAGCAGCGGGCGGAGGCGGATTAGAGACGTCGTATCTCCGTGGTGTTCGCACGGGATGTGAGGGAGCTGCCTGGAACGCAGGAAGTGGGGATGAATGAACCGCATGTGTTTCTCATCCTGGAGGAGGCGCGTTCGTGCTATTGTGGGGCGTCCTTTTCTGGGTTTTCGGAGAGAAGTTATTAGTGAAAAGTAAGAAAAATGGGAAAAGCCGTTTTGATGCAAAACACCTTCCTGAGTCCCAGGAGGACGACGTAGCAGGCCGTGTGGGGTGAGCAGAGGGCGGTGCTGGGCGACTTAAGCAGAGGCCCCTCCCCCCACCCTCAAGCTCCTTCTCAGCAAAACCGCCCGTTCGTCCACGTTTTCCTCGTCACAGACACGGCCGCTCCTGCCGCGACGGTCACCACGCAGCCGCCTCTGGGATGTCGGAGAGAAAAGCGTCAGGTGCAGAGGCAGAACTTGGTACAGACCCCGAAGCTGGATGGTGACAGGGAGGCACTGCACCACACAGGCCTGGCAGCTGCGGCACGAGGCCCGGTGCTGGTGCTGGTGCTGGTGGGAGGCCACTCGGACCCGGGCCTTTGCTCCAGCGTTTCGTAGGGGCTGCACCAGTCAAGCCTTTAAAGGGGTGCCCAGCCTGGAGGCAGCCGGCTCCCACTTGTGCTGCTTAGATGAGGGTGGGGGGCCCCCATTTCTCTGCCCCCAGATCCCCCTCCACCCCCGCACAAGCTGTCTCCAGCACTGTGTGTGTACGCGTGTGTGTGTGGGGGGCAGGGGGTTAATCCTCACTAGAGGACATTTTTCTACTGATTTTTAGAGCGTAATGGGGCGGGGGTAGGGAGAAACATCGGTGTGGGAGAGGCACATTGATTGGTTGTCTCCCACATGCGGCCTGACCTGGGCCAGGGATCAAACCTGCAGCCCAGGTACGTGCTCCTGATTGGGAATCGAACCCGAGGCCCTTTGGAGTGGGGCCAATGCTCTGGCCACTGGGCAGCCCCAGCCAGGGCAACCCTTTGGTTCTTAACTCTGTCTCTGGTTCGCATTCAGACCAGCAGTTCCCCTGCGACTCCTCAGCTGGAAAAAGGAGAAACTAAGTAAATGTGGAAGGAATGTGGTCTCCAGGCACCTTGTCCAGTCAGACCTGAATGCCTTCTAGAAATGGAAATGCACTCACGATCTCCAGGAAGCAGCTGTTAGGGCAACAGGGGCAACATCCTATCTAATAAAAGAGTAATATGCAAATTGACCATGACTCCAACACACAAGATGGCTGCCCCATGTGGTCAAAGATGGGCACCACAAGATGGCTGGCAGGGGAGGGCAGTTGGGGGTGACCAGGCCTGAAAGAGAGGGCAGTTGGGGGCAATTGGGCCTGCAGGAGGGCAATTAGGCATTGATCAGGCTGGCAGGGGGGGCTGAGGGACACACACTCCCCCGGAGCACGAATTCCATGCACTGGGCCTCTAGTTAAAGTAATAAAAAGGTCAGCTGGGCTCCTGACATCAGGACTTCTGTCCCTCAAACGACAACACTGAGAAGGGCACAGACTCTAATGCAGGCACTTGGCCCGCGGGCGTCCGGAGCCGCTGGGCGAGTGAGGGTGGCCCATCGCTGGTTCTGGAGGAAACGGAAGTGCATCCACGGAGAGAGAGACACCGCCCTCACAACCTGCGGACCAAGACCCTGAAGAAGCCAACGATCGGGAGGTGCGGCCGGGAGCTCTCGGGTCACGGAGGGAATCGGGGGAGGCTCCCTGCGCCCCGTGACCCGCATCGCGCTCGCGGTGAAACCACAGCGTGGCCACGCGAAGGCGCTGCCGTGGGTGGGGGAGCTGGGCCATGTGTGGGAAAGACTCGCAGCGCGCGTCCTGGTGATTTTGCGA
>NW_006284844.1:412329-416873 GCF_000327345.1 Myotis davidii
GACGGTGACGAGGGCTGAGGTGGAAGAGGCGCCAGGAGAGTCAGCGAGGGGCCCTTGGTGACAGGCTCGGCTGAGCGGGAGGAGTTCCTGGCCCTGCTCTGTCCTCCGCTCCGTCCTCCCATGATGGGCGGGTGGGGCCCCTCGATGGAGCGTCCGGCCCCGGCGTCCACTCTGGTTTCTGCGAGGAGCACTGCCGTCCAGAGCCGTGGAGAGGTGCCCACAGACGGACCCGGCCACCCGTGTGAGTGCGGGAGCTCTGGCTCCACAGGAAAGACATTTGATCCACGGAAAACCCGTCCTGACTCCACCACTGCCAGCGCCCCATTTCCCCCCCCCCGCCACCTCCCAATTACTAGGCTCCTTGTCCTGGAGATAAAAAGCCAACAGAACCCTGTGAAACGTCGACCCGGAGGCTGGAGGCAGCTGCCACGAGCCGCGTGGGCCTTCCTGGTCAGAACCGGTCCAAGCCCCACGGAAGCTGAAGGATTGGAGACGATGCACTTTTACTGTAAAGGGGCTGCGTGTGAGCCTTGGCCAAGTGAGCCTTGGCTGGGATTCTGGTGTGCACTGTGCAGACGTGTGCAGCTCAGTGCAGCTGTGTGCAGCTCAGTGCAGCTGTGTGTAGCTGTGTGCAGCCATGTGTAGCCATGTGTAGCTGTGTGCAGCCCAGTGCAGATGTGTGTAGCTGTGTGCAGTCATGTGCAGCCGTGTGTAGCTGTGTGCAGCTCAGTGCAGCCGTGTGCAGCTCAGTGCAGCTGTGTGCAGCCGTGTGTAGCTGTGTGCAGCTCAGTACAGCCGCGTGTAGCTGTGTGCAGCCCAGTGCAGACGTGTGTAGCTGTGTGCATTCATGTGCTGCCCTGTGTAGCTGTGTGCAGCTCAGTGAAGCCGTGTGCAGCTCAGTGCTGATGTGTGTAGCTGTGTGCAGTCATGTGCAGCTGTGTGCAGACCAGTGCAGTCGTGTATAGCTGTGTGCAGCTGTGTGCAGCCGTGTGCAATCTGTGGACATCCCCACACTGCTGATTCACACAGTTTGACATCTCCCACAGGAAGCCATGTGCATGTCACTGCCACAGGCTGACGTGGCTCTAGGCTCCGTGGTTAACTGCCCACAGGGGCTGGTTCCACCCTCCAGGCTGGAGAACTTATTAATGGCCAATCACATGGCCCTGATGATGTTGAAGGTTGTGAAGTGCTCGTCATCACACCTGTCCTCTGTCCTCGAGAAGCGACCCTCCTCCTGTGTCCTTCCACAGGGTCAGGGGTTAAACGAAGCAAAAAAGGGACATAAAAGGGCTGCAAGGACCACTATTCCCCTCACACTGAACGTGCACGTGGCGTGTGAGGCAGTCAGAGTTGGTCTTAAACTGACCACCCAGCGGCCACACTCATTCCGACCAACCACCCTTCCCGAAGACGCACGGATAAAGTTCACAGCTGCCCGACCTCCCTCTCCCCTGCCTTGCAGAGGGTCCACATGCCGGGCTGGTGCCCATGGCCGGGCAGCTCCTCGGCCGGATCCGTTCCTCCGACCAGTTGCCCTGTCCAGGCAGGACCTGCCCGCACCCCCGTGAGGGTCTTTCACGGGATGGCCATGCCTGGGAGGGAGTGTTAAGGGTGCAACACACATTAGGAGGCATTGTAGCCACCGCTGCCTTGCTCGCTGTCCTGGGAGCCACGGCCTGGCAGCAAGACAGACGGGAGGAGCCCCCCACCCCCTCCCTGCGTCCGAGCAGCACCTGGCCGCCAGCCCCGGGTGGGGTGGGATCTGGCTGGGGCTGGCCACGCCCCAGGGATGCTTCGCCAGGGAGGCCACGAGGGAATCGAGGCCTCGAGGTCGCGTGCCGTGTGCACTGCCCTCTCGGGTCCAGGCACCAGCGAGGAAGCCAGATGTCGGAAACAGAACAGCTCGGCCAACATCCCTCCAACTGCCATGGCCCTCGGCTCAGGGAGAGATTCCACCCCAAAAATAACAGCAGTGAAAATAAAGACGACAGCCAGCCAAGCTTCGCCCACAGGCTCTGAGCGAGCGAGCCTTGGCCGGCCCACGCTGGGACAGGCCGGCAGCGTCTGACCCGGGGCCATGGCGTCTGTCCTCTCACACCACCTCCCGCACCCGCACCCGCACCCGGACAGGCGAGACCTCCCGGGGCACCCCTCCCGCAGTGAATGCGTGGACCTTTCTCGATGGGGAGGGGAGGGGGCGGGAGGGGACCGGGCGGCTCAGGACACACTTCACAATGGACTTCGAACATTTCTCAGTGGTTGGCTCCTGATGCGAAAGTTTCCGACGTGCTTCTTGCCGTGACGCCCAGAGGAGAGCCCCCGGGCCCAGGAGAGTGGTGAGACCTGTGGGTGCATGTGGCCCGAGACCCGGAGAAAGGCCTTTTCCCGAGGGGAGCGCTGTCGTGCCCACATTTAAAGAAAGCAGAGCCTCGGGGGGCTCTGAGCAGTCGGTGCCCCTCAGGGAGGGAGGCCTCCCCAGCACAGTGGTCTCTCCTCCTCCAAGGCGTCCTTTCTCTTGCAAACGCTGCTGGACGCCATCGTCTTTAATCCCTGCTTCCCCCACTTTGTAGCCGGGTCTCTAACCCCCATCGGCCCCAGGACAGAGTCCAGCCCTTCCTGCTCCGACTTGGGGGCCTCCCTGGGACGCGGCAGCCTCCCGGGTGGGAGCTCCTGTGCAGGTGACGGCCGGCGGGTTTGGCTCCACCGGCCTGCGGGCCGGCCCCGCTCCGGAGCCTCCAGGGCTGAGTTCCGACAGGATGTTCCTGTTGGTCGTCGTCTGTTGATCTTGTTTCCAGACATGACACCTCGCAGGCGATGGGCCCAGGTGAGCGGCACAGGCTCCTGACGTCACCCACGGCAGAGACGCCCCAACTTCGTTTCTTTCTTGGAAGTTGGCCACGTGTGGCTCCTTCCTTTAAGTGGCAAAAACAGAGCGTCTTGGGTTAAAGTCACGAAGACTGTTAACACGGCACATCGGTTGTCCAGCAGCCAACAGTCTCAAATCACAGCCCGCAGCGTGAGGGGAAGGTGCGTGCCTCGCCGTGGGGTCCCCCCGCCGCCTGCGGGGAAGGGGACGCTGGGAGCCCAGCGCAGCCTCCTCACCCGCCAGCCTTCCCAGGGCTGTGGCCAGAGGGCGAGCCTGAGACCCAGCCTGTCGTTTCTGAACTGGAGACGGCAGCTCCAGCCGGAGCCGACCGTGGAGGGGAGTGCAGCCAGCTGGCTCGGGCAGGCGGGCGCTGCCCATCAGTCCTCCCGACGGGGGATCCAGCCCTAAACCTGGGCCTGCGCCCTGACCTTTGGTGGACGGGAGGGTGCCCGACCTACTGAGCCGTGCCACCGGGCAGACAGTCATTAGCTCGATTGTGGCGAGGGCTTCACAGGTAACATGTCAAAACTCATCACGTGGACACTTACACAGGCACCCAGGGCTCGTCGCACGTGATTTTACGTCCGTTAGACCCCCATACAGGTTTCACCGTGAAGCAAACGACAGATGACAAGTACAATTCAACTCACGGAGATTCCCTGATCCAGGGTCCTTGGGACTTGGAGTAAATTTAGGTTGAACCCCAGCTCTAGAAATCCTCTCTCTCTCTCTGCCCCTGGGAGACCCAGCCCGTCCGGATCATCAGCACCCGCCCCAGGCGGCAGCGGACCCTCGCCGACCCCTGACCCCGGTGCCTGTGGCCTGCTGCAGCACCGAGAGGGAAGCCCGTGCAGGCGGCCGAGGGCTGGGGCCCGGAGCGCTCCCACCGCGGTTGTGGTGACAAAGGCACCCGTATGTCCAGACCTGCCCAGCGGGCCCTGAGGTGTCAGCTCCTGAGCCTCACGGTGTAGACGGCACCGCGACACGTTCAGAAGCAGCGAGTTCAGTCGCGGGCGGCATCCCAGGGCGAGTCAGGAGCCGGACGGCGTGGGGACCCGCGGAAACGAACGTGCGGTGAGTGTAGCGAGCCCCACTCTGTCGCCGAGGGAACAGCTTGGCCATGGGCAGTGCTGGGCAGCTCGGAAATACCTGCAGATCAGTGGTGACACGATTTTTGAAAACGTGGAGTCTCTCTCTTTCATGTAAGAAAACCCCGTGGAGGGGGGTGGCTGGGAGGGCGGCTCGGTCTAAACGGTCGGAAATGGAGGGACACGAGCACTTTCTGCTGGGCCGACCCCACCCCGACCCCAGCCGTGTCCCTGCCGTGAAGTGTCCCTGTGAGAGACGACTTCGCCTGTTTTGCTCTTATCGTCACGTAATAAAATTCCCCTTTTAAAGCTTAAATGTCAGACGGTGGTGCCGAGCGTCACTCAGGCCGGTGTGTGCCGTCGTGCGACCCCCGGGGACACGCCGCTCTGCCCGGGGCTCGTGCCAGAGCCTGCCGGCTCTCCTCCCTCCGAGAGCACCGCCCACGGAGCGGGAAGCATGAAATGGAGAGACAAACCTGCCTGTCAGCAGGCGAGTGAGTCACCGGAAGGACGGCCGATGGCGCTGGGCGAGCACGGCCTTCGGCCAGGCCCTGGGTGAGCGCGGGGCCAAGGCCGGGAGGCGGCAC
>NW_006284844.1:417884-421161 GCF_000327345.1 Myotis davidii
CCCCGCCCCGGGCAGAGCCGCTCGCCCTCTGCTTCCTCCCAGGACCAGGACTGGCCTCACGGAGCCCGGGGGTCGGAGTGTGACCTGCAGATGCACCCTCACCAGCTGCCAGACAGGCTGGGCCTCTGCCCCCGACAGGAAAGGGCTCTCTCTCCAGCGGCCCAAACGTGTCTGGATGTGGGACAAGTTCCCTGGGGCTGGGACTTCATCACGGAGAGAGGAGACAAAGGAGAGCCCGGGGGCCCCTCTCCTGGGCCCCTCCCCTTCCCCCTCCCTCTTCCCCAAATCGCAGGAAGGCCTTGCAGGGAGGCCCATTCCCCAACCTCAGCTGCTCCGCAGGCCTCCTGACCCTGAGCTTTACCCTGAGGCTGCTTTGAAACAAAATGGGGAGGAGGGGCCTCTCCCTGGAGAAAATGCAGGAAACACCAGGCACTTCCCAGGGGTCTTCCTCCCCTCCCCCACCTCCAGGGCCTTCCCACAAGTACCTCCCCTCTGCAGGAGGTTTAAGGTTAGGGTTAGGGTTAAGGTTAGAGGATAGGGTTAGGGTTAGAGGTTTGGTTTAGGGGTTCGGGTTAGGGCTTTGTTTAGAGGTTAGGGTTAGGTTTATGGCTAGGGTTAGAGTTTAAGTTTAGGGTTTTGGTTAGAGATTAGGGTTTGGCTTAGAGATGAGAATTTGGGTTAGGGTTAGTTTAGGGTTAGGCTTAGAGGCTAGGTTTAGTGTTAAAGGTTAGGGTTAGGGTTAGATATTTTGGTTAGAGTTCGGGTTAGAGGTTAGAGTTATGGTTAGAGGTTAGTGATAGAAGTTCGGGATAGGGTTATGGGTTAGGGTAAGGGCTAGAGGTAGAAGTTAGGGTTAGGGTTAGGTTTAGAGGTTAGGTTAGGGTTAGATGTTAGGGTTAGGGTTAGACTTTAGGATTAGGGTTAGAGTTAGAGGTTAGGGTTAGGTTTAGAGGTTAGGGTTAGGGTTAGAGGATAGGGGTAGGGTTAGGGTTAGGGTTAGAGGATAGGGGTAGGGTTAGGGTTAGGGTTAGAGGATAGGGGTAGGGTTAGGGTTAGGGTTAGAGGATAGGGGTAGGGTTAGGGTTAGGGTTAGAGGATAGGGGTAGGGTTAGGGTTAGGGTTAGAGGATAGGGGTAGGGTTAGGGTTAGGGTTAGAGGATAGGGGTAGGGTTAGGGTTAGGGTTAGAGGATAGGGGTAGGGTTAGGGTTAGGGTTAGAGGATAGGGGTAGGGTTAGGGTTAGGGTTAGAGGATAGGGGTAGGGTTAGGGTTAGGGTTAGAGGATAGGGGTAGGGTTAGGGTTAGGGTTAGAGGATAGGGGTAGGGTTAGGGTTAGGGTTAGAGGATAGGGGTAGGGTTAGGGTTAGGGTTAGAGGATAGGGGTAGGGTTAGGGTTAGGGTTAGAGGATAGGGGTAGGGTTAGGGTTAGGGTTAGAGGATAGGGGTAGGGTTAGGGTTAGGGTTAGAGGATAGGGGTAGGGTTAGGGTTAGGGTTAGAGGATAGGGGTAGGGTTAGGGTTAGGGTTAGAGGATAGGGGTAGGGTTAGGGTTAGGGTTAGAGGATAGGGGTAGGGTTAGGGTTAGGGTTAGAGGATAGGGGTAGGGTTAGGGTTAGGGTTAGAGGATAGGGGTAGGGTTAGGGTTAGGGTTAGAGGATAGGGGTAGGGTTAGGGTTAGGGTTAGAGGATAGGGGTAGGGTTAGGGTTAGGGTTAGAGGATAGGGGTAGGGTTAGGGTTAGGGTTAGAGGATAGGGGTAGGGTTAGGGTTAGGGTTAGAGGATAGGGGTAGGGTTAGGGTTAGGGTTAGAGGATAGGGGTAGGGTTAGGGTTAGGGTTAGAGGATAGGGGTAGGGTTAGGGTTAGGGTTAGAGGATAGGGGTAGGGTTAGGGTTAGGGTTAGAGGATAGGGGTAGGGTTAGGGTTAGGGTTAGAGGATAGGGGTAGGGTTAGGGTTAGGGTTAGAGGATAGGGGTAGGGTTAGGGTTAGGGTTAGAGGATAGGGGTAGGGTTAGGGTTAGGGTTAGAGGATAGGGGTAGGGTTAGGGTTAGGGTTAGAGGATAGGGGTAGGGTTAGGGTTAGGGTTAGAGGATAGGGGTAGGGTTAGGGTTAGGGTTAGAGGATAGGGGTAGGGTTAGGGTTAGGGTTAGAGGATAGGGGTAGGGTTAGGGTTAGGGTTAGAGGATAGGGGTAGGGTTAGGGTTAGGGTTAGAGGATAGGGGTAGGGTTAGGGTTAGGGTTAGAGGATAGGGGTAGGGTTAGGGTTAGGGTTAGAGGATAGGGGTAGGGTTAGGGTTAGGGTTAGAGGATAGGGGTAGGGTTAGGGTTAGGGTTAGAGGATAGGGGTAGGGTTAGGGTTAGGGTTAGAGGATAGGGGTAGGGTTAGGGTTAGGGTTAGAGGATAGGGGTAGGGTTAGGGTTAGGGTTAGAGGATAGGGGTAGGGTTAGGGTTAGGGTTAGAGGATAGGGGTAGGGTTAGGGTTAGGGTTAGAGGATAGGGGTAGGGTTAGGGTTAGGGTTAGAGGATAGGGGTAGGGTTAGGGTTAGGGTTAGAGGATAGGGGTAGGGTTAGGGTTAGGGTTAGAGGATAGGGGTAGGGTTAGGGTTAGGGTTAGAGGATAGGGGTAGGGTTAGGGTTAGGGTTAGAGGATAGGGGTAGGGTTAGGGTTAGGGTTAGAGGATAGGGGTAGGGTTAGGGTTAGGGTTAGAGGATAGGGGTAGGGTTAGGGTTAGGGTTAGAGGATAGGGGTAGGGTTAGGGTTAGGGTTAGAGGATAGGGGTAGGGTTAGGGTTAGGGTTAGAGGATAGGGGTAGGGTTAGGGTTAGATAATAGGGTTAGGGTTAGATGATAGGGTTAGCGTTAGGGTTAAGGTTAGAGGATAGGGTTTGGGTTAGAGGTTTGGTTTAGGGGTTCGGGTTAGGGCTTTGTTTAGAGGTTAGGGTTAGGTTTATGGCTAGGGTTAGAGTTTAAGTTTAGGGTTTTGGTTAGAGATTAGGGTTTGGCTTAGAGATGAGAATTTGGGTTAGGGTTAGTTTAGGGTTAGGCTTAGAGGCTAGGTTTAGTGTTAAAGGTTAGGGTTAGGGGAGGTTAGAGCTTAGGGTTAGGGTTGTAGGATAGCGTTAGGGTTAGGGTTAGAGTTTGAGGTAGGGTTAGGGTTAGTGTTACGGTTAAGGGTTAGGGATAGGGTTAGGGTTAGGTTTAGGGTTAGGGTTAGGGTTAGGGATCGGGATAGGGTTAGGGTTAGGGTTAGGGATACGGTTAGGTTTAGGGTTAGGGGTA
>NW_006284844.1:421361-421921 GCF_000327345.1 Myotis davidii
AGGGTTAGGTTTAGAGGATAGGGTTCAGGTTAGGGTTAGAGGATAGGGTTAGGGTTAGATGATAGAGGATAGGTTTAGGGATAGGGTTAGGGTTAGAGGATAGGGTTAGGGTTAGATGATAGAGGATAGGTTTAGGGATAGGGTTAGGGTTAGAGGATAGGGTTAGGGTTAGATGATAGAGGATAGGTTTAGGGTTAGGGTTAGGGTTAGAGGATAGGGTTTGGGTTAGGGTTAGAGGATAGAGGATAGGGTTTGGTTTAGGGTTAGAGGATAGAGGATAGGGTTAGCGTTAGGGTTAGAGGATAGAGGATAGGGTTAGCGTTAGGGTTAGAGGATAGAGGATAGGGTTAGGGTTTGGGTTAGGGTTAGAGGATAGGGTTAGGGTTAGATGATAGAGGATAGGTTTAGGGTTAGGGTTAGGGTTAGAGGATAGGGTTAGGGTTAGGGTTAGGGTTTGAGGATAGGGTTTGGGTTAGGGTTAGGGTTACGGTTAGGTTTAGGTTTAGACGATAGGTTTAGGGTTAGGGTTAGAGGATAGGGTTAGGGTTTGAGGATAGAGA
>NW_006284844.1:421943-428597 GCF_000327345.1 Myotis davidii
AGGATATATGATAGTGTTAGGGTTAGGGTTAGAGTTAGAGGTAGGGTTAGGGTTAGTGTTACGGTTAAAGGTTACGGTTAAGGGTTAGGGTTAGAGTTAGAGTTAGAGGTAGGGTTAGGGTTAGGGTTAAGGGTGTCTCTCAGGAAGTTCTGGCTCTGTCTAGATCACTCTTCACAGGCTGTTGTGCCGCTAAACTCAGAGGAGGCCGTGGTGTTCAGTTGCGTCTTGTGTTTGTGCCCCAGTAATTCAGTTCCAAGGTCATCTTATCCGAATTGCTGGGTTTGAACAGCTCCCGTCATACGCAGGCCCTCATCGCTGGGTTCCTGGAGCCCTTGCACATAGGGTGAGGGTGGTGGACTTTTGCGTCCAGGGATGGGATCTTTCTGGCTCACCCATGGGGGCCTCAAGTGCATCACAAGAGGAGGCAGAGGAAGAGAGGAAGGGATGAGTCAGTTGCCTGAGGCAGGCCGGGTGCTGCTTCGTGAGGACAGAGGGTGGGTGGAGCCTGGGACGCTGGGAGGAAGGAGGCAGGTTCTCTGTCAGCTCTACTCGGAGCCTGGCATTGGCCAGCGGGGCTCCATTTCGGCCTCTGCCTTCCAGAACTGAGAGAGTATGTGTTGCTTGAGGCCCCTAAGTCACAGAAAACGAATATGGTGGACGAAGGTACACAGAGAAGACAGTTGACATATCTCAGCTTGTACACAATGTATGGTCACCGCGCAGGGCTCTGACCCACGGCGATCCGTGAATGTGCTCACCTCTAGCGAGTGGAGGACAACCCGGGGGTGTACCTCTGTCCCGGATCCCCTGTGGAGGTGGGTGGGGAGCGGGGACCTGGATGAAGGTCGTCAAAAGGGACCAACACCCAGAGGGCAGGTGAAGTGGGACTGGGGTGCACTGTGCCAGTGGCGACTGCAGTCAACTCTGCTGTGTGTATATTCGAAAGTTGCTAGGAGCAGCTCCTAAATGGTCTCCACACAAGGAAAAACACTTCTCCTCTTTTTTAAAGCTGCATGAAATCGAGTCTGTCAGCTACGGTTATTTGTGGTAATTGTTTCCCAACATACATCGTCTAGTCATTCTTTTACATCTTAAATGAGCATGGGGCTACATGTCACCTGTACCCCAATAGGACTGGAAAGAAAAATATTAAGCTTGAAACATGCGTATTGAGTGAGGTTTCCTACACTGGAAAGAAATGATAGCCTAGACCCGTGGTCAGCAAACTGTGGCTCATGAGCCACATGCGGCTCTTTGGCCCCTTGAGTGTGGCTCTTCCACAAAATACCACGTGCGGACACACACGTACAGTGCAATTGAAACTTCGTGGCCCATGTGCAGAAGTCGGTTTTCGGCCTGGGTGAGTCTTTTAAAGAAGTACTGTTGATATTTGGCTCTGTTGACTAATGAGTTTGCCGACCACTGGCCTAGACTATAACAGAGAGCAGTGCGACAGGAAGGGAGCTGTGCTGGGCGTGCAGATGCACGTGGAAAGGGCCTCTGAGGAAATCCTGCCACAGGGGAAGGAAACTCTGGCACAGGCTGTGGTCGGACGAAGCTGGACGGCATTCTCTGAGTGAAACAAGCCAGACGCTAGCGACAAACCCCGTGCGACCCCACGTCCATGGGACTGAGTGGTTACCCGCACGAGCCTGCAGGGGCAGAAGTGAGGAGGAGAGGGAAGTTCTGACTTCATGGATAGAGTTTCAGTTTTATAAGATAAAAAGATAAAAAAGACAAACTTCTCTTACAGAAACGAATAAGGATGATAGCACATTATGAATATATTTAAAACCACTGAACTATACACTCAAAAATGGTTCCAATGGTACATTTTCTATTATGTGCATTTCCTATATAATAAAAGGCTAATATGCAAATAGATGAAATGGCAGAACAACCGAACAACCGGTCGCTATGACAAGTGCTGACCACCAGGGGCGTGCACAGAACATGGCAGACATCGGCCGCGGCGGGATGGGGAGCAGGTGAGCGGGGCACCAGACCAAGGCGGGTGCCGGTGGCTGTCATCAGGGCGAGCCTCTGGTGGTTACTGGAAATTCTTTGCTCCTGTGGACCAAGGTCCTGCCCAGTGCTCACACCTGCTGCTGGTACCGGCGCCGGCCCGATCGCTTGGCACCGTCAGCAGGTCTGAGCAGCAGCTGCTCGCCCCGATGGTCCATCAGGGTTTCTCCACCTCCCCCTGCTCCTGAGGGGCCATCGGGGCAGCAGCCGCCGCTCACACCCGCTGCTGGCTCCAGCCCCAGTCGCTCTGTGCCATCAGTGGGTGTGAGCAGAGCTAGCACTGTCAGCACATGGGTGCGGTGGTGGTGGGATCGGGTCTGCCGCAGATAGGGGAGCAGAGGCCGTGGCAGGAGGGGCTGGGCAGGGGCACAAAAGATGGACCGAGACCCACCCCTGTGCCCAGGAGGCTCGCAGCCCACAGTTCCTTTCAAGGTGCACCGATTCATGCACTGGGCCCCCTAGTTAGTAAAATAAAAAACTTGAAAGAAAATGAAGTATAAAGAATTTCCCAAACCAACATCAAGAAACCTCATCAGCACTAGAACTGTCTTTAAAAAGAACTAAGGGACTTCTCCAGTTAGAAATAAATGGACACAGAACAGAAACTAGTAATTTAAGTATAAGTCTCATTAGTAAAGGGAAAGACTAGTCACATAAAGAAGAACATGACAGGGTGGCATGCATACCCCCAGTACAAAGGCAAAAGAAAATATTATTAAAATGACTATAACCACAATAATGGGGAAAGGAGACACAATATACAAAGAAGTAAATTCTGACATTAGTGACAAAGTGTGGGAGTAGGAGGGCTGAACGTGTAGAAGTTTCTATGCCCTATGTAATTAAGTTATCAGCTCAGAATAAAGTTTTATAACCAAAGCTTTATGCATTCTTTGTGGTGAACACAAAGTAAGAAACCCACTTTGTGGATACAAAAAACTATATTACTGAATGTTTACTATGTTACTAAAGAAAATATCAAATCACAGAGGGAGACAAGAGAGGAACTGAGGAAGAAAAGAACTACAGAAAAAGACAAAGCAATGAAAGGTTTACCCTTTGTGACAGCATGGGTGGATCTGGAGAGCATTATGCTGAGAGAAATAAGCCAGTCAGAGAAAGATAGGTATCACATGATCTCACTCATATGTAGAATCTAATGAACCAAATAAACTGATGATCAAAAATAGTCCCAGAGGCACCCCTATGTAATTAAGTTATCAGCTCAGAATAAAGTTTTATAACCAAAGCTTTATGCATTCTTTGTGGTGAACACAAAGTAAGAAACCCACTTTGTGGATACAAAAAACTATATTACTGAATGTTTACTATGTTACTAAAGAAAATATCAAATCACAGAGGGAGACAAGAGAGGAACTGAGGAAGAAAAGAACTACAGAAAAAGACAAAGCAATGAAAGGTTTACCCTTTGTGACAGCATGGGTGGATCTGGAGAGCATTATGCTGAGAGAAATAAGCCAGTCAGAGAAAGGCAAGGACCATATGATATCACTCATTTGTGGAAATTAATGAACAAACCAAACTAACAGCAAACAGACACAGACTCACAGATAGAGAGCAGGCAGACAGCTCTGGCTGGAGGGTATCGGGGGTGGGGGTGCGGGGTGGGTAGAGGGATTGAGAAAAAAAGAGAAAGAACTCATAGACATGGTCCACAGTGTGGTGGGTGCATGGGATGTGGAGGTGGAAGAGGATATTAGGGGGTAAATGGTGATGGAAAAATAAAATAAAGAAAAAAATGTCAATAGTAAGTTCTTACCTATAATAATAAAAGGCCAGGCGTCATGACCAGAACGACCAATCAACCAGCCACTATGAGGTGCATGGACCACCTCTTGGTCCCTCCCCTCAGCCTGCAGCCTTCCATCGTTGGATGGCCAATGGGGAACCATGGGAACCGGGCTGGGGCATCAGAGCCGGACTGGGGACTGGACTTGTGGGGCAGCAGCGTCGTGGACCATCCAGGGGCGGTGAGCAGCATTGGGGAGCGTCAGCGAGCAGCATTGGGGAGCGTCCGGGGGCGGTGAGCAGCATCGCGGAGCGTCCCCCAACAGACAAGAAAACATGTATACTGTTCACTTTAATTCAGGCATTTCCACAATGGAATGATGGCATTTTTTGTTTTGTTTTGTAAAGCAGGATAAGTGACTATTTGCAGGAAAGAAACAACCAGATAATTCAGGGACAACATGGTTCTAAACTGAAATTGTTCTCAGAAAAACTCAACCAGCCACTATGAGGTGCATGGACCACCTCTTGGTCCCTCCCCTCAGCCTGCAGCCTTCCATCGTTGGATGGCCAATGGGGAACCATGGGAACCGGGCTGGGGCATCAGAGCCGGACTGGGGACTGGACTTGTGGGGCAGCAGCGTCGTGGACCATCCAGGGGTGGTGAGCAGCATCGTGGAGCATCAGCGGACAGCATCGCGGAGCGTCCAGGGGCGGTGAGCAGCGTCGTGGAGCATCAGCGGACAGCATCGCGGAGCGTCCAGGGGCGGTGAGCAGCATCGTGGAGCATCAGCGGACAGCATCGCGGAGCGTCCAGGGGGCGGCGAGCAGCGTCGTGGAGCATCAGCGGGCAGCATCGTGGGGCACCCTGGGGTGGCAGACATGGCCTGATCGCAGGCTAGGCGTAGGGACCCTACGCGTGCACGATTTTGTGCACTGGTCCTCTAGTCTATCGATAATTAAAGTATAAATGGGTTAAACTCACCAATCAAAAGACATACACTGGTGGAATGGATTTAAAAATCTCTAAGATCCAGCTACATGTCGTACACAAGAAATCTGCTTTAGATTTCAGGATACATAAGGTTAAAAGTGAAGGGATGTAACCGAGAGAGAATAGGATGTATACACTGACATCAAAGTGGACTTTAGGTCAAACAGTGTCACAGGGACAAAGGAAGTCATTGCATAATTTAAAAATGGATCAATTCAACCAGAACGGATGACAAGTATAAATCTATAAGCATCAGCAGACCTGAAGGAAGAAATGAACAGCACTAGTCACAGCGGAGAAAGACTCGGCCCCATCAGCAATGACGGACAGACAGGAAACCTGAGGAAAAAGACCCAGGCTCCACCACAGACCACGTGGCCCAGACGGACACGGACAGACCACCCCGCCCAACAGCTTCCCCAGGGCCCATGGGCCTTTCTCCAGGACAGATCACATGCTCGGTCATAAGTCAGGGCTTAACAACTTTAAGATGATTGAATTCATTTCAAGTCTGTTTTTAACCACAATGGAATGAAACCAGAAGGCAATAACAAATGGAAAATGGAAAAATTCATAAATACATGGAATTTAAACAACACAGTCTTGAACAATCATTGGATCAAAGAAGTAAATTTTTAAAAATTAGAAAATATCTTAAGACAAATGAAAATATAAACACAACACACCAAGGCCTGTGAGACACACCAGGAAGGAAGTTCACAGTGATAAACGCCTACCTTAGAAAAGAAGGAAGAGCTCAGAAGAAGACCTAACTTTACGCTTCAAGGAACCAGAAAAGGAAGAAAACACCAAGTCCAAAGTATCAGAAAGAAGGAAATAATAATATCAGAGCAAAAATAAATATAAAATAGAGAATAAAAAAGCAATAGAAACAAGTCAATGAAACTGAGTTAATTTTTTGCAAAAACAAAACAAATAAAATTGATAAACTCTAAGCTAGACTAAGAGAGAGAGAGAGAGAGAGAGTCTCCAGCCATACCACCCTGAACACGCCCGATCTCCTCTGATCTCGGAAGCTAAGCAGGGTCAGGCCTGGTTAGTACTTGGATGGGAGAGTGAGAGAGAGAGAGAGAATGAAAGAGAAGGTGAAGAAAGAGAAGGCAAAGGAGAATAATAATAGGAGGGGGAGGAGGAGGAAGAGGAGGAGGAGGAGGAAGAAGAGGAAGAAGAGATCAGAAATGAAAGAAGACATATTACAACTCATGGCACAGAAAGTAAAAAAAAAGATCATAAGGGACTATTATGAAAAATTATTCACCAACAAACTGGACAGTCTAGAAGAAATGGAATAAGTCATTGAAACACACAACCTACTCAGAATGAATAATGAAAACATAAGATTCCTGAACTGACAAATAACCAATAAAAATATTGAATTAATAATCTAAACCGTCCAACAAGGACAGAAGTCCAGGACCATATGACATCACAAGACTTGAACAATCAAGTGAATGCTACCAAGCATTTCATGAAGAATTAAGGCCAGTCCTCCTTAAACTTGTCCAAAGACAGAAGAGAAGCACCTCCAGACTCCAAGGCCAGCATTATCGTAAGAGCTAAGCCAGGCAAAGACACTACAAGAGAGATCTGCAAACCAAGACCCCTGACGAACACAGATGCAAAACCCCGTCAAACATTAGCAAACTGAAGTTCACAGCCCAGTGAAAGGATCACACACCAGGACCAGGGGGATTTACCCCTGGCATGCAAGGATGGCTCAGCATGTGCACATTCAGGCAACACAGCCTGTCCACAGAATGAAAGGTAAAGAGCGCACAAGCACCTAATCTAATAAAAGAGAAACATGCAAATTGACCGTACCTTCGCTACTCCCCAAGCCACGCACACCAGCCAATCAGAGTGAC
>NW_006284844.1:428947-430233 GCF_000327345.1 Myotis davidii
ATTGTTTATTCTCTGAGGTGGAGAAGAGTGTGCCTAGAGAGAGATCAGAGAAAAGGGAGAATCCTATATAATAAAAGGGTAATATGCAAATCAACCAAACAGCAGAACAACCGATTGCTATGGTGCACACTGACCACCAGGGGGCAGACGCTCAATGCAGGAGCTGCCCCCTGGTGGTCAGTGCACTTCCATAGGGGAGTGCCACTCAGCCAGAAGCCTGGCTCATGGCTGCCAGTGCAGAGGGGGTCACAGGAGCCTCTCCCACCTCCGTGGCAGCACTAAGAATATCCAACTAACGGTTTAGACCCGATCCCTTGGGAGCCTAAGCCTTTAGTTGGACATCCCCTGAGGGCTCCCTGGCTGCCAGAGGGAAGTCTGACTGCCAGCTTGGGCCTGATCCCTTGGGGAGTGGGCCTAAGCCAGCAGGTGGACATCCCCCGAGGTGTCCCAGACTGTGAGATGGCACAGGCCTGGCTGAGGGACCCCCACAAGTGCACAAATTTTTGTGCACCGGGCCTCTAGTCTAAGTATAAGCAGAAAAAGCACTAACATTCAGCACGTTTCATTGTGAAGCCCTTGATGAATGAGGATACAAAGGCTTTCCTCAGCACAGCAAGGCTACGTGCAAAAAGCCAACAGAGAACGTTTTACACGACGGCAAAGAACCGAGAGCTTTCCTCTGAGATCTGGATCAAAGCACGGATGCCCACTGTGCTCACAGCTATTCCACGTCATACCTCGAAGTTGTGGTGAGAAAAAGAAAGTCGTCCAAATCAACAGGAAGGTGGAAACTCATCTCAGCAGCTGTCACGTCTCACGTGCAGCAAACCCCAACCGCTCCACAGAAGTAACTGTCGGAGCGAACACACTCAGCATCGTTTCCGGATATAAAACCGACATAAAAGTCCATCGTGTTTATACACGAAGCAAATTGTGTGAAAAGGAAGCTGAGAACAAAATCCCATCCATAGTACAGGGGTGGGCAAAGGTCATGTACAGACATGTGTACATAAAACACAGTTTACTCTTGTGTTATTTATTAATGACTTATGAACAACTGTAAACCTACTTTTGTCCACACCTATAGACTAAAAGAGGAAAATAATCTATGTATATAAAAAGCCAGTGACCGTATCACTGTAGACCGGAATGACCGATCACTATGACGCCCACTGCGGCCAGCGAACCCAGCCTGATCAGGGGTGGGGCCGGCGGCCAACCTCCCATGGACCCTCCCCCCGGCCAGCCATGCCCCTGATCGCCCCCTCACCCCTCAGGGGGCGGGG
>NW_006284844.1:430332-430873 GCF_000327345.1 Myotis davidii
GACCCCCCTCCTCCCGCCCCACCCACACCAGTTGGTGCACGGGGCCTCTAGTAAAAAATAAAATTGTTTAAAAAATTGACCAGATTTTGAAGATTTCTAGAGATAGCCACGAGCACACACCAGATGTTAGAAAAAATGCCAACACTGAAACGAGCGGAACCACACACGTTGACAGGTTGGCCGGGACAGCCCAGGCCTCACTCGTTTCCGATGCACTGACCTTCTCCTTGCGCTTCGACCGCCAGCTTCACCTGAACTGACACCGTCGGTGGAACATGCGCTGCCGCCTGGTCTGGCCCCGTGCTGGGTCTTTGCCACGTGAACTGGACCTTTTCACGGTCACTTAGTACGACCTCACCGGCTTCTCTGAATAAACAAAACACTGTATACACCTTCCAACGGGAGAAAACCTTTATGTTTTATGTTTCAGTGGCTGCAGGACCCATAGAACAGAGCGAACATCAGAAACGCGCTCAGATCAGCTACTTAAGTCCACGCGTTTCCTTGCTCTCCCGTCCGCATGTGGGCTCCACCGGAGACG
>NW_006284844.1:431218-432430 GCF_000327345.1 Myotis davidii
CCGCTCGGCACCAACAGAGCACACACGTGCCCACAGCAGGCGAGTGTCCCCGCTGTCCCCGCGCCCCTCTTGCCTGCGAGCTCAGATTCCTGCCTAATTACAAGACGGTGCAAATGCCAGACACGGGGCGGCTTGTGAACCGCACGGCCACGTGTCCTTCCCTGGACACGCTGTGACTCGGCACCGGCCTCCCTCCTGGGTGCACCGCCCTGTGGAGACTCCTGAGCATGGCCCTCAGGGCTGGGCAAAGGCCAGCACCTGCTTGCAGACGTTAAACATCAATTGTGATGAGCGCGGCGTGTGGCTCGGGGGCTGAGCATCCCCCTAGGAACCAGGAGGTCTCAGTTCGATTCCTGGTCAGGGCACAGGCCCGGGTTGGGGGCTCGATCCTGTGTGGGGTGTGCAGCAGGCAGCCGGTCAGCGATTCTCTCTCATCAGTGATGTCTCTCTCTCTCCCTCTCGTTCCTTCTCTGAAATCAACTTTTAAGAAGTGTGAAATGACATCTCATTAGAGGACACAAAGGAACGCGTTCTCGCAGCCCTGCTGAGTGTCGGGAGCCCAGGAGACCGGCAGGCGGATTTGGGGGCCCCCCGTGTTCAGGGTCCGCCTTCCGGCCCCCCCTCACCGAACCTGCCAGCGTCCGTGTGAAATGGGCGGTGCTCCCGCGGGGCTGGGGCCCCCTGAGGTGATAAATTGATTAAACTTATTCTAATATCTCCCTGTATACCACATTAAGAGTAAAAACACTTCCAGAGTGCTTGACTAATTTCCCTTGTGATGAAGTATTTACCATTTTAACTTTAACATCATATGCTCTTCAAACTTGAGAGAAAGCAACATATAACTGACCATCTCCGAAAACAGGCGCCCGAGGCCGCCCTGGCCCCGTAGGAGGACGGGGACACGCCCGATGCCCAGGAGACCAGGTCCAGCGAGAGGAGAGGCACGGGAGGCGGCGGCCGGGAAGCGAGGCGAGTGCGGGACGCGTGGAGGGCGGGTGGCTGACCCGGGAGGACCTGGGCTGAGGCCACTGGCCGACACGAAAGACTCGCACCTTCCAGGTCCCCAAGATGGCTTTGGAGCTCAGGGTCGATGGGTCAAGGGAGCAGGAGGCAGGGAGGCGGGTTTATTCTCCAGACGCTGGGGTCCCTGTCGGCAGGGCCATCCACGGCAAGGTCTGTGCAGCGAGCTCCAGGCAATGGGGGAGCGGG
>NW_006284844.1:432583-433265 GCF_000327345.1 Myotis davidii
AGTGGGGGTGGGTTAGGGCTCAGTGGGTGGGGCTGCCTCCCCTCACCAGCCGGGGCACCAGGGCTCTGGGAAGCTGGAGAGGTGGGAGCTGTGTGGGGCTCGCGGGGTCACCAGTGGGACAAAGGGCCAGGGCTGGGGTGCAGGGCTCCCCGACATCGAGGGCACAGGCTGGGCGTGGCTCCAAAGCCGTGTCTGTGCCCATTTCACAGGAGAAAACACCAAGGCCCGAGCAGGACCGGCAGTGCCAGCGCTCTCGGGCTGGAACCTGGCTCTCGGCTCACCCAGGAAGGGCTGTCCCACCCCCTCAGCCCGGCCCCAGCTCCTGGGAGACTCGGCTCACATGGGTGGGCGTGACCGTGACCTCATCGCCGGCCTGGGCCCTCGGAGCTTCTGCCGTGACCTCTCCCCGCCCCCGCCCCCCTCTGTGGAGGACTCCTTCCCTCTGTTTTTAGTTAAGACACCAGTTCCCGGAACCCCCCGCCCCGCCCAGAGGGGGGTAAGAAAGCCCTTTGCTTACTCACAGCCCCGGCCCCGGGATGCGAAGAGGAAACAGATGCCGCCGGCGTCACAGGGAGCAGCCCTCCCGCACGCTCCCCGCCGGCCCTGGCGCAGCCTCTGCAGCTCCTCCTCCCGGACGCAGCGTGAGGGCCCGGCTGCACCCTGACCCACGGCTCCCACGGGC
>NW_006284844.1:433497-434493 GCF_000327345.1 Myotis davidii
CAGGTGGTGCTGGGAGGGAGCGGGGCCCTCCCCCCTCCTTCCAGTGTCCATCCCAAACGCGCCCGAAGCCAGAGCCCTTCCCGTCCGTCCCGGAGGCACCTGAGGCCGCGGCCTGGCCTCCCTGGACCGCGAGTCCCTCCACCTGCTGAGCCTCCTGCCCCGGCACCCAGCATCGGGGGACGCTGTCGCTGCGGGAGCTCCTGGGGGACCCTGGGCATCACCCCACCCCGTGCTGGTGGGACCCCCTGTACCTGGTGGGAGCCGGGCGCCCACGGGCGGCAGTGCCGGAGCTGCAGGCTTCTCACCTGATCCCCCTGTGATGAGCGGCTGGGGCCCATCCGTCCCCCCAGGAGAGCGTGACCCCCGACCTGTGGCCTCGCAGACCTTTCCAGGCCACCGCCCTCCGACATGGTGGCCCCTCCCGTCCCGGCTCCTCCCATGGTCCCCACATCACGTGGCTCCCGACCAGACACTCAGGCCGGATGATGACTGTCCTTCCTGTTCTGACCAGGGCCCCGGCCCCGGCCCCCGAGCTCGTCTTGGTGGCAGGGCCAGGGCGGGCGTGGCACCTCCCCGGATGGGTCACGACGCTGCACCCACTTCAGACGTGATGCCCACGAGGATGGAAGCTTCCGGAGCCTCTAGCGCATCTACCGAGCTTCCCGGGTGGACCAACCGGAACTGAAAGGCCTGGGGCCCCCCTCCTGCTGGGCGGCTGCAGCCTCGCTGGGCGGGCTGTGCCCACAGGGTCCAGGTGGACAAGATTCGGGGGGACGTGCTTCACCCCAGCATGGACCTGCCTGCGGCCCCTCCTTCTCCTGACACCCACTGTACCCCCTGAGCCGAGGCTCCACTCGAGTCTGTGGAATTCCCAGGAGCCTGGCTGTCCCCTGGCGCCCCCGACTCTGCCCTGTGGTCTCATGGACCCCCTCCCCCGGCCGTCCCTCTGCCCATGGCCCAGGACCAGCCTCACGGGCCGTCCGACTCCCCCGCAAA
>NW_006284844.1:436137-443205 GCF_000327345.1 Myotis davidii
CCCCCCTGCGGCCTCTCCTCTCCCGGGTAAGACTTTCTCACTTTTCCAAACGGTCTCCTTGTCATTTAGTTCCCGTTAGTTTCCGGAGGAGAATCCTGATTTCTGAGGGGGAGACGGGAACGAGGACGTAGGTTCACAGTTGGAGGGGGTGGCGGGGGGCAGCCGCCGGGTCTCACGCCCGGTCCGGGCTCTGACTGGGCCCCTGCGCCACCTCCCGACGTGGTCTCATGGCCGTACCTGCCGGGGGCCTGGGCACCTGAGTGTTTCTGCTGCAGAAGGAGAACGCTGCCCAGGAAGGTGGTTGTTCTGGGGGAGCCACAGGGAGGAATTGGGGGGAAAACAACTCTGAGACCCCGAGACCCCGAGCGCACACGCCCCATCGCCGCGGAGTGGTTTCCCAGGGCGGTCACTGGTGAAAGGCGAGGAGCGAGTCCACGCAAAGGGCCAGGGTGGCGGAGGCAGGGGCGAGGGGCCCCGAGCGCAGCCTTGGGTCTCGCCCAGACAGGGATGCCGCGCTCCGGACGTCACTCCTGCTGTGAGGCGGAGAGACAGACTCACAGACCGTGGCAGCTCTCGGGCTCCTGGCCGAGCCGCCGGACTCGCTCCTCTGATGGGGGAGGCGGGCGGTGCCGCAGGTGTGGCTGTCCTCTCCATCCTGCAATGAGACCCTCGCTCCCAGGTGGCACGTGGCAGAGACAGACAGACAGGCGCGCTTCTGCCTAGGGAGCACAGGGTCCGTGGTCGGAACAGAGTGGACTCACTGTTTAAGCCTTGACTCGGGGAGCTGGCATCCAGAATGCACAGTTCATGTTCCGGATGGGCCAGCCGCCCCCGCTGTCCGTAGGGGACAGAGGCACCTTGGGGTGAGAGGCCACAGGGCCGCCGCGTGGACCACTGCGGGCAGCTTGCTGAGTGAGCGTGGACACGCGTTTGCCCATGTCTCCCAGTCCCCCAGAGAGCCCGCTGACATCCCTCGCTGCCCCTGTACCGGGCGGTCACAGGTCGTGTGTCCAGCTGCGAGCGGCCGTGTGACCAACACAGGGGGGTGCTGTGCTCAGTGACCCAGTGCACACACTCCTCGCACCCACCTGGCAGCAGGCACGTTAAAGGGCGACTCCCCACCCTGCAGATGGGGGACCCACACAGAGAGGCTCGCCGGCGCCCCAGCCCTGGGCCCCCCACTTCCCCAGTGACTCCTCGGGGCTGATGGTGAAAGCAGGTGTCCCGTTCCCTGGGCCCCTCCCCCTGGAGAGACGGGGCCGTTGACGAACATTTCTGGAGAGGCGGCTCCTTCAGCACCGAGACCCCAATTCGCTTGGAGTCCTGCCTGGGGAGAAATCGGGCCCAGGGTTTGGGCTCAGGACCGGGGGGCCGGCGGGGGTTAACTGCAGCCGCCACAGCTGCCAGGTCTCCTGACTCCTGGCCCAGCCTCTGCTGAGGCGGCCAACTGACAATCCCCGGGAACGAACGGAAAAACAGGCCGCGGGGCCGTGCCAGCGAGGGAGACGTGTCCAAGGCGTGTGGTTTGTTTTCTGTAGTGACGGTGCTCTGCTCTGAGCTCATTCCTCACGCGTGTGCACTTGGTGTTCACTGTGTCTCAGTCGGTCATGCACAACTCGCTGTCGTGGCGATTTCCACATGCCTGGGGGTCACGTCCACACGCTGACGTTTCTCCAGACCCGACTTCCTCGGTCAGGTCCTGGCAGCACCCCGAGCAGCGAGGCGAGGACTGTGCACACGAGACGGGAGCAGGAGCACTTACCTCCTGGCTCATGACGACGATTTATAACACAAACATCCAACGCGCTCAGCACAGGGCCGGCCACAATGCTGGCTTCCTGCCAATGGTCACGGGGTAGGAAGCCGAGTCCGCGCTGAGGGCTGCACTGTGACTCACCGGCTCTCATGTTTGTAGGTGCCGGCGGCCGCCAGGCGGGATGCTCTGGGCGCTGGTCCTGTCGGCCCTCTGGGCCGCCTGTGGAGCTCAGGGTGAGTGGGCGGGGCCGGAACCTGCGCTGGGGAGGGGGGTCATCCGAGGGCGGGGGCCTGGATACAGTGAGGTTGTGGGTCATATGCTGGCCCATCAAGGGGACCAGCCGTTTTGGGGACCCCCCCTTTGAGGCTCTACAGGAGGCACTGCACCCGTGGGGAGGGACGGGGGCCTGGGTGTGTCGGCGGCCTCGTTCGTTTCTGGCACCGAGTAAGGACGCCGGCCCCAGCGCCGTGGCTGTAACCCCGCTCGCTCCCTCGGGCAGCCGGTGACCAGGACGAGGACACGGCCTTCGACCTTTTCAGCATAAGCAACATCAACCGCAAGACCATCGGGGCCAAGCAGTTCCGGGGGCCCGACCCCGGCGTGCCGGCCTACCGCTTCGTGCGGTTCGACTACATCCCGCCGGTGAGCGCGGACCAGCTGGGCCGGATTGCCCGGCTCATGCGGCAGAGGGAGGGCTTCTTCCTGACGGCCAGCCTGCGGCAGGACCGCAAGTCGCGGTGGCTCTCGAGGGCCCCGGCGCGCACAGGCAGTTCGAGCTGGTCTCCAACGGCCCGGCCGACACGCTGGACCTCACTTACTGGGTGGACGGCGCCCAGCACGTGCTGTCCCTGGAGGACGTGGGCCTGGCCGACGCCCAGTGGAAGAACGTCACCGTGCAGGTGGCGAGCGAGACGTTCAGCCTGTACGTGGGCTGCGCCCTGATCGACAGCTTCACGCTGGACGAGCCCTTCTACGAGCAGCTGACGACGGACAAGAGCAGGATGTACGTGGCCAAAGGCTCCGCCCGGGAGAGCCACTTCCGGGTGCGTATGCGCCGGCCAGGGGCCCGCAGAGCTGTGGGTGCGCTGCCAGTGGGCCATCTCCTGATACGAGGCCTGTGTCGGAGTAGGTCAGGCACACGCACACACACACGTGCACACAGGTCACACACAGTCGTGCATGTGTGGGCATGCAGACATGTACAGCCACTTGATGTACTCATGCACACCCACATGTACACCTGTGCACACAACCACACTTGAGCACCACACCCTTGCACACACGTTCACATGATGCACACCTACGCCCACACCTGCCCACCCACACCTGCATGCACACACACACACCCACACGCACACACACCCGCACGCGCGCACACACCTACACACACCTGCACTCACACATACACACACCTGCACATGCACGCACACACACGCCAGGACAGGCAGAGCGAGGGCGGCAGGTGCACTTTCTCACCTGCACAAACAGCGCTGATGTTCGGAACGAGGCTGATGTGATCGAGGGGTCGGGCCAAAACGTTCTGGGACCAGGGCCGGCCTCCCTGTGCTGAGCCCCCGTCTGCCTCGGTGCCGACGTGAGGGGAGGGGGATGAGCAGCTGTTTCTCCAAGGAAAGGCAGGAAGGAACACCATGGGCATCTTCGTTAAACGCCTTCGGGAAGAGGGTCTTTTTAAAGCCACAGGCGTGCAAGGACCCACGAAGGAGGGCGAGCATGTCGGTCTCTCCCAGGCACCTGTGTTCTCTGGAAATAAGTGTGTGTGTCACTCTGTTATTTGAGTAAAAGGCCTATAGGTGTTGCTAAGTTAATCTCTGGTGGCCAGGGTCAGGGTCAGGATTACAGTTAGGGTTAGGGTCAGGATTAGGGTTAGGTTCAGGGTCAGAGTAAGGGTCAGAGTTAGGGTTAGGGTCAGGGTTAGCGTTGGGATCAGGGTTAGGGTTGGGGTCAGGGTTAGCATTGGGGTCAGGGTTAGCATTGGGGTCAGGGTTAGCGTTAGGGTCAGGTTTAGGAATGGGGTCAGGGTTAGGGTTAGGGTCAGGGTTAGGGATGGGGTCAGGGTTAGCATTGGGGTCAGGGTTGGGGTCAGAAAGCTCCCGTGGCAGAAGCTGACCCAGCCCGACGTGCACTTACCACCCAGGCTGCGGGAGACACTTCATCTCATCTCCTTGCTGGGTCTGTGGTTGGACCCGCAGACGTTCCCAGGACATTAAGCGGTGGCTGTTCTCCTCGGAGGCCTCGCCAGTAGAGGACAGTCCAGGACACCCATCAGGCTGAGCTCAGAGGCAGTTCCCAGCTCCCGTGCCCCCTCCTTCCTCTGTAAACTCCCACTGCCCATCATGCCCCAGCCGCGCCCACAGGGACCTGCAAGGATGCCCAGTCCACAGGGGCCAGGGCCGAGCGTGCAGCACAGACACACCCCCATGACAGGAGACCTCGAGTTTTCATTTCGTCCACGTAGGGAGGCCTCCCTGGTGTGGAGTTTGCCCATCCCCCGTGTTTCTCCTTGTCACACCTGCAGGGGTTGCTGCAGAATGTCTACTTAGTGTTTGAAGATTCGGTGGAAGACGTTCTCAGAAGGAAAGGCTGTCCACAAAGCCAGGGAGGTAGGTGTGCTCTGAACAACACACTCCCTGTTGTGGGTGGGTTTCCGCTTGTGTGTGTGTGTGTGTGTGTGTGTGTCAGAGAGAGAGAGAGAGAGAGAGAGAGAGAGAGAGAGAATGAGAATGAGGGCCAGTGAGAATTCACAGTATTTGAGTAGATGCCACCTGAACAGAACCACGGTGTGCGTGTGCGTGTGTGCGTGGGGGGGCAGGACAAGGACAGCCGACCCTGCTTAGTCAGGACAAGCAGCAGAGGAGGTGTCACGGTGGGAACTCGGTGGAGGAAGAGGCGCGCGCTGTCAGAACGTGTGCCCGAGTCAGGAATGTCCGCGGGGGAACGGGACGCGGAGCCCACGTGGAGGCGTAAGACCCTGTCCCGTGTGGGTCCCCAGGACCATCCAACGTCTGTCCCCCTGCTGGGCGGGCTCAGCGCTGAGTCCGAGGGGGTCAGGAGTGGACGGTCCTCCCGCTAAATGTGGGGCCGGGGGCTGTGCCCAAGTGGTTCCGACCAGGCTCTCCGCCACGTCCCCGCAGCGGAGGCCAACGCCATCAGTGAGAACACGGAGACGCTGCACCTGAGCCCGGCGGTCACCACGGCGTACGTGGGCCCGAGCGCGGCCCAGAGGCCGGGCGTGTGCGAGCGCTCCTGTGAGGAGCTGGGCAGCATGGCCAGCGAGCTGTCGGGGCTGCGCGTCGTCGTCAACCAGCTGCACGAGAGCCTCCGGAAAGTGGTGGGTGCGGCCCAGGCACAGCCCCCCTGCACGCACGGCTGAGGGCCCAGCCCATCCTGACTGCCCAGGGTGGGTGGTCCGTGGGGGTTGAGGGAATGGGCATAGCAAGACCGAGGAGACCTTCTGGAATTTTCCACCAGGAGCGTGGGGTGGGTGGGAACATGCTAAGGCAGCCAGCAGTGAGCACGTGTCAGGTGAAGTGACACCGTGAGGTGTGAGCGGCCTGTGCGTTGCGCAGTTTGCACACCCGCGCCCTCCATGGTGCACGTCTCAGCGAGTTGCTCTGCACACCTGGCTCCCTCTGGGCCCGCAGAGCTGTGGGGAGGGACGTCTTTCCCGGGAGCACGGCCACCAAGCGCTCCTGTCCATCCTTAACCTGCCCCGATTTCCAGTCCAACGACAACCAGTTCCTCTGGGAGCTCATTGGGGGCCCCCCGAAGACCAGGAACATGTCCGCGTGCTGGCAGGACGGCCGGTTCTTCGCGGAAAACGAGACCTGGGTGGTGGACAGCTGCACCAAATGCACCTGCAAGGTGAGGCCCGCGGCCTGTGCTCCTCAGCCCCTGGCACTGGCAGCCGGCCTTGGCGGGCCGACGGGTGTGGGGGAGCAGAGGTGGCTACATGAACGCCTCTCTTTCCTCGCAGAAATTTAAAACCGTCTGCCACCAAATCTCCTGCCCGCCGGTGACCTGCGCGAACCCGTCGCTGCTGGAGGGCGACTGCTGCCCGTCCTGCTTCCACTGTGAGTGCGGGGCGGCCTCGCTGTCCTCTGCTCGGGGGGTGGGGGGAGCTCAGGCCACGCGTGCCCAGGGACGCTTCACCCGCTGTCCACCCTCGCTGCCCAGTGATCAAAGCGCCGCAAGGCCTTGAATTAGGACCGAGGGCTTCTGTCCCGGCCGGTCCCTCCTGCGCCATCACCAGGGGAGGTGTGACCGGCCTGTGTCCCTCCCAGCGGCCGACGGCGAGGAGGGCTGGTCCCCATGGGCCGAGTGGACCCAGTGCTCTGTCACCTGTGGGCCTGGTACCCAGCAGAGAGGAAGGTCCTGCGACGTCACCAGCAACACCTGCCTGGGCCCCTCCATCCAGACGCGGGCCTGCAGCCTGGGCAAGTGCGACCACCGCAGTGAGTCGCCGGGTCCCGGGGGTCTGCTCCGAGGGATGGGGTTCGGGAGGCACCGGCCTGTCCGTGGGCTCCGGCTGGTCCCCTGCCCTCCAGACCGCTGCTGATGCCCACGCCTCTCGTGTGCTAGTCCGGCAGGATGGCGGCTGGAGCCACTGGGCGCCCTGGTCCTCCTGCTCCGCGACCTGTGGGGTCGGCAACATCACGCGGATCCGTCTCTGCAACTCGCCGGTGCCCCAGATGGGGGGCAAGGGCTGCAAAGGCAGTGGCCGTGAGACAAAAGGCTGCCAGGGAGCCCCGTGTCCAAGTGAGTGGGACGAGGCGGGTGGGCATGGGCACGTGGGGGCAGCTGGGACCAGGGCTGGGCAGAGGTGGAAGCTGCCCGGTCCCCTTGCTGGCTGGCCTGGAGGCAGCCCTGGGCGTCGATGCCCAGCACCCGGGCTGGGCGCTGCCCTCGTCTGCGCGAGTGCAAGGAAGTCACATTAACCTGCACCAAGGGGACCAGAACCAGAGCAGGCGCAGCGGGCGCCCAGAACGAGGTGCTGGACACGGCCGGCCGCCAGGCGCAAGTCCAGGACGAGAGAATGTGGGTCCCAACAGCAGGACCTCCTCCGGGAGCCTGAGTCCTGGGCGTCCTGTCACCCAGAGAAGGGAGTGGGGTGATGGGAAGGGGCCGTGAACACGAACCTCAAGGTCACACCCTCTCCCCACGTGACCGAGGTCCCCCAGCCCCGTCACCTCTACACCCGAAGGGGCTGCGATCTCTCTTCCGAGAGGAAACTACAAACCAACCGAGACCCTCGCCCCGTGGCCCGACCTCAGGCACCCAAGGGCTTCTCACCA
>NW_006284844.1:443474-444346 GCF_000327345.1 Myotis davidii
CGGGACACTCGGAGGATCGCGAGGCACCACGCTGTCCCTGCGGCCACAGTAGTCTTCGAAGTGACCACTGGGCTTTCGTTCTGCTGAAAGGGAGGGAATATACAGAAAACAAAGCCGTCGGCGGCAGGCACACAGACACCTGTTCCCACCTCCGCGTTAGGTCCTCCGCGCTTTTGTGTTTCCGTAAAAGCAGAACCGCGCACGAGGCTGCACACGGTGCACAGCAGCCTGTGATGACACGCGCAACCCCCAGCTTCGCAGCTCAGCCATGCGGGCAGCTGGGACCAGGGCTGGGCAGAGGTGGAAGCTGCCCGGTCCCCTTGCTGGCTGGCCTGGAGGCAGCCCTGGGCGTCGATGCCCAGCACCCGGGCTGGGCGCTGCCCTCGTCTGCGCGAGTGCAAGGAAGTCACATTAACCTGCACCAAGGGGACCAGAACCAGAGCAGGCGCAGCGGGCGCCCAGAACGAGGTGCTGGACACGGCCGGCCGCCAGGCGCAAGTCCAGGACGAGAGAATGTGGGTCCCAACAGCAGGACCTCCTCCGGGAGCCTGAGTCCTGGGCGTCCTGTCACCCAGAGAAGGGAGTGGGGTGATGGGAAGGGGCCGTGAACACGAACCTCAAGGTCACACCCTCTCCCCACGTGACCGAGGTCCCCCAGCCCCGTCACCTCTACACCCGAAGGGGCTGCGATCTCTCTTCCGAGAGGAAACTACAAACCAACCGAGACCCTCGCCCCGTGGCCCGACCTCAGACACCCAAGGGCTTCTCACCAAATGCTGCCGCATTGGAGACCCCGCATCTGGCTTCCGCCGCCCGGCCTGCAGGGCACCCCGGCTGACGCTGTCCCTGCTCTCCCCGCAGTCGACGGCCGC
>NW_006284844.1:444816-456327 GCF_000327345.1 Myotis davidii
GCAGGCATTCAACAAACTAGACAACCTGGAGGAAATGGACAAATTCCTAGAAAAATACAACATTCCAAAACTCAATCAGGAAGAATCTAAAAATCTCAACAGGCCAATAACTATGGAAGAAACTGAAGCAGTCATCAAAAAGCTTCCAGCAAACAAAAGCCCAGGACCAGACGGCTTCACAGGGGAGTTTTACCAAACATTCAAGGAAGTGCCCACCCCGGGCAGGGCAGGGGGCACCTCAGAGGCGGGGCGGGCGGCTCACCCCTGCTTGTCCCCACAGTGCGCCCTGGTCACCGACGTCTGCTTCTCCACGAGCAGCAAGTCCCAGCGCTGCGTCAACACCGACCCCGGGTTCCACTGCCTGCCCTGCCCGCCTCGCTACAAGGGCACCCAGCCCTTCGGGGCAGGCCTGGAGGCCGCGCAGACAGAAAAGCAGGTGAGCGGCGGGCGCGGCCCTTTGTGTGGCTCGTTCTTCCAAACAGTCAGCGGGATCTGGGGAGGCGGCGGGTGGAGACGGGAGAAGAAGGGCAGCGTCTGGGGAGAGCGGGCAAGACGGACCCACACCCGCTGTCGGCCCTCGAGAGCCAACCACGTGGGGGCAGAGCTCAGCTGTGGCTACAGGATCCACTAGGACACTCTCAGCTTTTACTGAATCAGCTGCTTCCGCGGTCGCCTGTGGCTCCGACAGGTGTCAGCAGCGCTCGGTGGGGACACAGGTACCTCCAGGCGGCTCCTGAAGGAGCTGAGTCCCAGCCACTGTCCCTCGGAGGCCCCCCTAGGGAGGCCCGCCTGGGAAGGTCCGTGCAGCCCTGAGCACGCGGCCTGGACCCCGTGTGGTGGGGCTGGGGTCCCAGGGTCCCCACCAGTGTGGCCGTCCTCCAGGTGTGCGAGCCCGAGAACCCGTGCCAGGACAAGACCCACCGCTGCCACCGGCACGCCGAGTGCATCTACCTGGGCCACTTCAGCGACCCCATGTACAAGTGCGAGTGCCAGACGGGCTACGCGGGCGACGGGCTCATCTGCGGGGAGGACTCGGACCTGGACGGCTGGCCCAACAAGAACCTGGTCTGTGCCACCAACGCCACCTACCACTGCATCAAGGTGAGGGCGCCGGGGCGGAGCCCCAGGGTTTCTAGCAGGGTTAGGGTGAGGCCGGGCCACCCACTTGGTGGGCGTCATAGAAACACAGGCCGTGCAGCCGACCCTCTCCGGCACGTGGTCCCCGCCCTTGGTGTCCACACAGCTCGGCCGTGATGTGTGATCTGTGACGTGCTGCGCATGCCCTGCCTCTGGAAGAGTGACCCGGGGCAGGGGCTTGAGCCTGAGGCTTGAGTGGCCCGGGAGTGAGGCCGTAGGCGCTGTGGGCTCCTGGTGGACGAGCTGACGTTCACGGGAAGGAGAGGGACAGTGGGGCTCCGTCCGCGTCCATCTTTTCTCGGAGCAGCCGTCCCTCCTCAGGCGTTCGGCAGCTTCACGGGATCCTGGGCTCAGGACATGGCGTCTGTGGTCTCGACTCCTAGGGGTGGTGACGTGGTCTCCAGGGCAGGCCTCTCTCGAGGCCCACAGACGTGAGGCTCCATCTCGGTCCTCAGCTGCGGCTGCCCACATGGAGGAAAGACCTGGGGGTCATACGTGTGCTTCCTCTGGTCCCAGGACAACTGCCCCCTGCTGCCCAACTCGGGGCAAGAAGACTTCGACAAGGATGGCATCGGTGACGCCTGCGACGACGACGATGACAACGATGGCGTCAGCGACGAGAAGGTGGGAGGGGCCGCTGGGGTCCGGAGCAGAGGGGTCAGGGATGAGCGCCTCCCACTAAACAGTGGCCGTGAATTGTCGTGATGGGGCTCCTGCTTGCGTCACCCAGTCACTGACGAGAAGGCTGGTCCTTCACCCAAGCAGTGACCGGCCAAGCCTGGAGCTGCCGGGCGCTCGGCTAGAAGCGCTGCTAACAGCTTAACTAGCTTTTCGTTGGTGGTGCGGTGGTGGGCGGGGCTGTGGCAGATACGGCGACACACGTGCTCTGTGGCCATGTGCATCTCCCTTTCCTGAGAAAACTGTAGCGAATCATAAAGGAGTTACATCCACACCTAACTGGGACGTGCAGGGTGGAAGATGCAATTTTCACTCACAGCTTTGCTGCATCTGCCTTCCGTCGGCCCACTGACTCACCCATTCATTCGTTCATTCATTCATCTATTCACTCATTCATTCACTTGTATTTACACACCTGCCTTCCCCAGGAAGTTATGCTGTCGTCTCTGCACTAGAAAACCTCAAAAGAGGCAGGTGCACATATAAGTAGGAAGCAATCTGAGGTCACAAGTGTGCTGGGTTGGCCACGCCCGTGTGGACGCACTGGCCCCGACCTCTGACCTCTGCTGGATGGTGTGTCCACTGGGCTGTTTCTCTAGTTCCTCCCCCGCTGTCCCTGCAGGACAACTGCCAGCTCCTGTTCAACCCGCGCCAGTTCGACTACGACAAGGACGAGGTGGGGGACCGCTGCGACAACTGCCCGCAGGTGCACAACCCCGCCCAGATCGACACCGACCACAACGGCGAGGGCGACGCCTGCTCCGTGGACATCGACGGCGACGGTCAGTGCCACGTCTGCACGGGCATGTTTGAGGCTCAGTGTGAAGTTGGAAAACTTCTGTCCTGTTGGCTGGATCCGCTCAGCTTGCCCCACGGGCTGAGGCGCAAGGAGGTGCCTCTCTGAGCTGTTCTCGTCCACCCATCATTTCCGGGCCGTGGATGGGTCGCAGCCCCGGTCCTTTCCTGCCGCCCTGTACCTGGGTGACCCTCCCCCCACACCCCAGGCTTGCCTCACACTTTTCTTGGGCTCCTGGTTTGGGGTGTTTGCTGCCTTGTCACTGAGGGTGACACTGTGGTCCCCTGGAACCTGTCTCTTCACAGCTCCTGTCTCGATGGGCTTCGTGATCTGTCTTCAGGTTTCTTGGGCGAAGGTGGCACCTGAAAGCCCGCATCTGTGCCCGTTACTTTCCCACTCGCGTGGGGACGGATGCCAGGGCCTCGGAGCCTCAGCTGCTCACCTGGGCACCCAGGGCGCGTGTCCTGAGTGGCTATTTGGGGAATAGCACCGTCGACTCAGAGCTGACGGGGCACAGCCAGTGGCCACCGGGGGTGAAATCTGAAAGTTAACGGGAAATGTCACACAGGCGCGTCCACGCAGCCCGTCATCTCCTTACGCACCACCCCCTCTGACCAGCGGGAGCCTGGCTGTCAGGCTCAGTGACGGGAGGGAGCTCAGTGATTTTGCTTAATGGGACTGTGCTCTCTCCCCCACAGACGTCTTCAATGAGCGCGACAACTGCCCCTATGTCTACAACACGGACCAGAGGGACACGGACGGCGATGGTGTTGGCGACCACTGTGACAACTGCCCTCTGGTGCACAACCCTGACCAGGTGGGTGGCCGGCGGGCATCAGGGAGTGGGGGCAGGGGAGCCAGGCCTTTCGGTCTCAGACATAAACGTACGTTCGTCCTGGTGAGTGTCCATGAGCTCGGCCGCGGCATGACACGGGAACACGTGCTGAACTGACCTCCATGCTCAGCCCTGGTGTCTCGGTGGCTACGGCTGGACAGACAGGGGCTCCGCCGTGTGGTCTGCACTTACCTCCCTGGCTCAGCCAGCGGCTGGTTTACCCAGAGCTGCCTCGGGAGACGTGTGAGAATGTGTATGTCATTCACAGGATGCAGGGCGGGCAGCTGTGGGCTTCAGCTGTGAGTCCACAGAGCAGAGGTCATTCTTGCAATAGCATCATTATTATTACTTTAATCCTCACCCAAGGATATTATCCCATTGATTTTTAGAGAGTGGAAGAGAGAGAGAGAGAGAGAGACATCTACTGGGTGCCTCCCCCATGGGCCCCGACTGAGGTACGTGCCCTTGACCAGGAATCAAACCCGCGACCCTTCGGTCCATGGGCCGGCACTCTAACCACTGAGACAAGCCGGCCAGGGCTATTCTTGCATTATTATTTATTAATCGTCATATTATTTTCCATACGAACAACTGTAAACCTGCGGTGGCCCACCCTGTGGACAACCACAGACGATATCAGAAAGGGCTTGATTCTGGACAGTTTCCCGTCTCCCTACGGGAGAGGCCCCGTGGAGGGAGCAGGGATGGAGACTGGGTCCTGCCGGGCTGTGATCTCGGGGAGCCGCTCCTGCCCCCAAACTGGCCGCTCCCGGAGGATGAGAGGGAGACCCTGCTCACGGCAGGTGCTCTGTGCCCAGGTCGACGTGGACAACGACCTGGTGGGGGACCAGTGTGATGACAACGAGGACATCGACGACGACGGCCACCAGAACAACCAGGACAACTGCCCCTACGTCTCCAACGCCAACCAGGCCGACCACGACAGCGACGGCCGGGGCGACGCCTGCGACTCGGACGACGACAACGACGGGGTGCCCGATGACCGTGACAACTGCCGGCTGGTCTTCAACCCCGACCAGGAGGACGCGGACGGTAGGTGTGACGGTGCCAGGGCCAGCGCCCGCCCACCGGCTCCCAGGGCTGAGAGCCGAGCTCCTGAGGCGTGGCCCATCCTGAGCCTGCGCGTCCCATCCTCCTGGCAGGTGACGGGCGGGGCGACGCCTGCAAGGACGACTTCGACAACGACAGCGTCCCCGACATCGACGACGTGTGTCCCGAGAACAGCGCCATCAGCGAGACCGACTTCAGGAACTTCCAGATGGTGCACCTGGACCCCAAGGGCACCACACAGATCGACCCCAACTGGGTCATCCGCCACCAGGGCAAGGAGCTGGTGCAGACGGCCAACTCGGACCCCGGCATCGCCGTGGGTGAGCCTCCGACTGCCGAGCCCATGGCTGCTCCTGACAGCCACAGGGGACTCGGGCGTCCTCGGTGGCCCGTCCCCGCGGCTGTAACAACCTCTGCTCAGAGCTGGCACTTGCCCCGCCCTCGCCTCTGAAAGGCTACCTTTAGGAAGCCACTTGCCCTTTTATTTTATGACCTTGAGCCACACACCGTCACCTAACGCAGTGCGTGTGGCTCTGTAGGTCGGATCTGCAAAGGCGAGCCCCTCTTCGTGTGGTCCCGCCCAGGGACAGAACCCGGGTGAGGGCGGGCACAGCCGAGCGGCCCAGAGCTCCGCGTGGCCAAGGGCTGGCCAGGCGCCCGAGGGCGGCTCTGACTCCCGGCCCTGCCCCTCGCGCAGGCTTCGATGAGTTCGGGTCCGTGGACTTCAGCGGCACCTTCTACGTGAACACGGACCGGGACGACGACTACGCCGGCTTCGTCTTCGGCTACCAGTCCAGCAGCCGCTTCTACGTGGTGATGTGGAAGCAGGTGACCCAGACCTACTGGGAGGACCAGCCCACCCGCGCCTACGGCTACTCGGGTGTGTCCCTCAAGGTGGTCAACTCCACCACGGGCACCGGCGAGCACCTGAGGAACGCGCTGTGGCACACGGGGAACACGGCGGGGCAGGTGAGGGGGGGCAGCCCACCCTGGGGACACCCACCTTCTCTTTTGTGCTTTTTCACTCAGTGACCAGCATGTTACCCCCTTTATTGAGTCTCCCCCTGATTAAAGGCCATGTGCTGGTACTTTTGCAAGCATGACGGGCGATTCTCTGGCCAATTAGACAGGGAGATGGTTTAAAAATAGGTGTTTCTCCCACGGTCCCAGCTCAGGGCGCGGAGGGTCCAGAACCTGGACCTGTGACCTGGCTCAGGGATGTGCTCTTAGCACTGAACGTCCTGGTCCCTGTCAGTGGCTCTCCATCCGCCCTGGAGCTTACTCTACGGACGGGGTTGCGGGGTTGGTATGCAGAGCAAGCCCTCCCCCACCCCCCCCCCGTTCCCATTTGCTGTTGTGGCTGCGCTCAGGACTCGGGGAACGTTCCCTCAGGTGCGGACACTGTGGCACGACCCCAAAAACATTGGCTGGAAGGACTACACCGCCTACCGGTGGCACCTGACACACAGGCCCCGGACGGGCTACATACGGTGAGCCGCTCCCCCCTGACCCAGGCCCCGGACGGGCTACATACGGTGAGCCGCTCCTGAGGGACAGAAGGGCGTGCTGCTCACTATACCGACTGCTCTTGGCTCTGAAAGGCAGAGTCGGGCAAACCCCTGCTCTCTGGCCTGGGGCAGTGAGTGGGGGAAGAAGGGAAGGGAAGGGGCGTGGCCGGAGCAAGCAGTTTCCTCCCAGGAGCCCTCCCCAGAGTTCACGCCGCCCTCCTCCCCGCCCGCAGGGTCTTGGTGCACGAAGGGAAGCAGGTCATGGCAGACTCGGGACCCATCTACGACCAAACCTACGCGGGCGGGCGGCTGGGCCTGTTCGTCTTCTCTCAAGAAATGGTCTATTTCTCGGACCTCAAGTACGAGTGCAGAGGTGGGTTGGGGCGTCCAGGCCGGAGGCGGGCACACCTGTGCGGTCGGTCACGAGGCTGCGGCGTGAGTGAGGGCTCGGCCCTGGCAGATGTGGGTTTGCTCAGCTTGAGCTGCTGTGAGGGTTGAAGTTGAACGTGGGAGCCACACGCTCAGCAAATGCTCACAGCCCCCCGTCCACGGCACCCACCACACGTCCAGCGCTTTCACCTCCAGGGCCCTAGTGGGACTTCACAGCACTGCCCTTGTGGAGGGAAGAGAGAGAGAGAGAGAGAGAGAGAGAGAGAGAACGCAAGAGAGAGCAAGAGAGGGAGAAGGAAGTAGGGAGGGGGAGAGAGGAGGCAGGGAGGCAGGGAGGAGGCTCAGCTCTCTCTCTCAAGTGCATTTGCTCAGATGGTTACAGACCTGGAGGGAACCTGGCTCCCCCGGGCCCAACACCTTCACGTAGACAGAAAATACCGCTTGTGCAGCGAGGCAAGTAAGGCTCAGAGCTGCTGCTCAGACCACACGTGACACAGACGTGGGGGCCGAGAGGAGGGCTCGGTGCCGACGCACCTCCTTGCCCCCGGCGCAGTGTCCTTGTCCTGAGCCAGCGGCCTTTCTGGACATTTGTGCCTCCCTCCCTGCAGGTCTGCATCCGCCATCATCCAGCTGCCTGTGGACGCCTCTTTTACATAAATACACTTTTACTGATTTCAGAGAGGAAGGGAGAGGGAGAGAGAGAAACATTGATGAGCGAGGATCATGGGTCGGCTGCCTCCTGCACGCCCCACACGGGGGATCGAGCCCACAGCCCGGGCCTGTGCCCCGACCGGAATCGATCCGTGACCTCCTGGGTCATAGGTCGACGCTCCGCCCCTGAGCCAGGCCGGTGGGCATGGATGTCTTTCCTTTAATTAAAATGACGGCACTGTAGGCCGTAGGCAAAGAAATGGGAGGAGACAAATGCCCCGTCCTAGCCGCCGACTGTCTTTCCAGACGTGTGACCCGGACGCGCGTGTGCCGCACGCACCGCAGATGCTGTGACAGCGTCCCCGTCCCCGGCTTCTCTCTCCGGCAGCGTCTCTGACCTTGACCTTAACTTCGAGTGGCTCTTCACCTCCTTCAACCCCAAGCCCAAGTGCCCCCAGAGGGCAGATGCCAATGGGCCCCGAGGAGGGACGCCCAGCCCGCCAGGAAGCAGTGATGGCCCACGAGACGACGTGGCGCGATGGCCGCCATGGCACTGCTTCTCCTTCGTGTAGAGAGAAGGACGTGCGTGTGGAACGTGTGACTGCCGACCGTGCGTGCGCGGAGCGGAGGGCACCCTGTGCGTGAGACGCTGCTGTCACTCAGGCCTCGTGCCCAGCCGCCGCTGCCCCTGTGGCGCTGCCCACGCTCGCGTCACGTTAGCTCCCACAGGAAGAGGCTCCCTCCTGTCTGAAGGGGGCGTGGCCGGGCAAGGCAAACCCCTCTCCTAATCCTCCCTACAGTGACAGCCCCCTCAGCAGAGAGAGATGGATCTGCCCAGGAGGGGCCATCCTGCCCACTGGCTGGCACACGGGCCAGGTGAGGCCTGGCGGGGCCCTCACGGGGCTGCTCGAGCTGTCAAGGACTCGGGAGCTACCGGTCGCCACCTGCCCGCGTCTGACCCGAGTGCTCCCCTGGCTTCTCTCCCACCCCTGCCCCGAGGCCAGGCAGGCAGAGATGGGCAGCGCCCGCCGGCGCCCGACTCCCAGTCAGGGCTCTGAAGCCAGGCCGTCGCCTGCACCGGATCGGGTGACGCGTTTCACCGAGGCTCCAGTGACACACGCCGTGCCTGTATTTATTGAAGGAGACAGAAGGCAGTTCCTCCAGGGACTGACCTGACATCTGTCAGGGCTCACGGAGGGCGTGTGAGGTCCAGAAGCACCTGAGACAAGGGCGGTTACAGCAGATCTTCCTGTCAGAACACGAGGCTCGATAATTTATGTTGTCAGACAAAGCGTGCTGTAAAATGCGGTAGAATAAACAGATGATGACGAGCGTTTAGAGTGGAACCTTAATCTTGCTGTTGCGGTGCCGTCCATGCGCCCTCCCCCATCCTCCGTCCCGTGTGAGGGTTCAACCTGACTCGGCGGCAGGTCGGGTCCAGCTGTGCTGTCGGCCGCGTGCCCTTTCCGACGGGGGGTCTCATCAGAGGAGCTGGTCTCGTCCGACGGGGCAGGTCCTTCCTGCTGCTAACATTTCATTTCGAGGTCAAGTCCAGGGAGCCCGAAGCGTTTGCCTTCCCTCCCCCATCTCATCTGATAGTCAGTTTGCTGCTCTCGCTGAGGCTGGTTCTCTGTACTTTGCTGTACTTTTTTTACTTTTTTGTGGACTTCTGTTCCCACGACAACAGGGTGGCGGACGTGACTGAGGCGGGGAGGGTGTGGCCGAGGGATGCAGCGGTGCGGAATGGCGATGTGAATATTAGAATCGCTCATATTTTCTGTAAATTATTTGTTTTTTTTTAAACAATCTTCTCGTACAGATTGATGAGACTTCGCTTGTTTTGCCAAAGACTGTAATTATTTATTTATTTGTTCACACGGTCGACGCTTCACCACGGAAACCCTGCATTTAGCTAGAGCCTCATTTTTATACTTTAAAGATGAACAACAGAAAATAAACTGTAAAAAGGTTTTATAGAAACGGATCTCTCTCCCTTTTTTAAAAAGAAGAGCTTCCACCCGGGGGGGGGGGAGGGGATACCTCAACAGGTTTACCGTCGCCCCCCTCCCCGTGTCGTGAACACGCCATAGGCCCCGGGAGGCGGCCCGGCCCAGCCCTGCGTGTGCCCGAGGGCTTGTCTGTGCTGTGGCTTCGGGCTGAAGAGCAGTCTGGTTGCGGAGAGCTGAGCATCCAAAGGGGAAATTTGGGGGGAACCCGCAGAAAGAGGGGAGATACTGGCATAGTCAAGCGTTGGCTGCGTCTAGTTTAGGGACAATTTCCTTTCCAGTTGTTCGTTGTGCACACACATCCCGTGGATTTAGTTTCCTGCCTGTGAAATCATCTAGTCCTCCTTGGTTGGAACAGAACACATGATTTTTCCTATTTAAAAGATGGACTTATTTTTCTTTTTATGTGGTTTCAGGAACAAACTGCATTGTCACATGTGGTACCCATGCACAGTGGGACTCACTCAGCCGTCAGAGACGAAGCGCGGCTGTGGCAGACGCAGGGACGGCCGGGGAGCAGCGGTACGTGGAACACGTCGGGCAGGAAGGCGGAGACCCCCCTGGGTCACTCACATGCGAACATGAACCTGAAAGCAACAATGAGCAAACCAGACAAGCGAACAAACAAAAAGGCAGACACAGACCCTGTGGGCCACCAGCAGGGAGGGTGCAGAAAAGGCTAAAGGGGGCGAATGGTGACGGAAGGAGGTTTGGCTTTGGGGCTCCGTCCGGGGGGGTGAGGGGTGGCCCCGGGCTCTGTCCTGGCAGCGCCCCAGCAGCGTCGGGCTGGCCATCCTCCAGGGGATTAGTGCTGCTGGACAAGGAAGGTCACACCGGCATTCCGCGTCCATTGCTGCAGTGCCCAGCGTCTGGTCCAAAGGGCTTTACAGGTGATTTCTTTCGAATTCCCAAGCGCCTTTCTCGCGCCGTATCTTCTGGGATTGAAAATGGTGTAACCCTTCGACTCACGCAGTGTTGCATGTCAGTTACGTCTCAACAGAGTTGAAAAGTCGGGGGTCGGCAAAGTTGCAGACGACAAGATGGACAGGAAAGGTCAGCTGTGTGTCAGACACCTCCCTGAGAGATGGGAAGGGCAGTAAGAGAACAGTCCATTTACCGCAGCATCCAGTATAAGCAAATGCCAGAAATAACTCCAACCAGAGCGGGAAAGGCCCCAGAAAGGAAAATGTAAAGCTTTGCTGGAAGAAATGAAGGTGGAGCGCGCGCCTGTGAGAGACGGAGAGCCGTGGAGGGAGGCGGCACCCAGCACCCGCCGCTCCCGTGCGGCTTCCATCAGATCCCACCGGCCTCTGTGTCCCCATCACGCAGAAACGGAAGAGGGCCCACAGGTTCACATGGGGCTAAAAGGCCAAAGTACTGAGAAACAAAAACACGTACGGACGGCTCCCCCTTCCTGATTTCACAGCTTCCCCCAAGCTACAGTGCTCACGACTGTGGTGCTGGCAGGACAGCCCTACGGACCACGAGACAGAGCGAGTCCAGATGAACTCACACGCCCGTTCTCTTTCCACGTGCAAGAGTAAGGCTGACCCCGCTTCACGCTGTATACAGAGGAACTTAAAATGAGTAGCGACTTGAATGGAAGAGCAAAACCACCAAACCCAGTAAAAGCGCAGGCCGATCTTCATGACCCTGGACGGGACCTGGGCTCTTGAATATGACACCAAAAGCATGAGCCACAACAGAAACAGTAGACAAACTGGACTCTCTCAGAATGAACAGATAATCTGTGTACAAAGGACGTTACTAAGAAAGCGAAAAGACAAATGACCAATTACCCACGTACTGACTAGGCCCGCACCCGCGAGGGGCCTGGTGGCCGGAATATAGAAAGAACTCAGACGACCCAACAAAAAGGCAGAAAACTCCATTTCAGAAAACAGGCCACGGATTTAAACCAACACGCTTCAAGGAGACACCAACGGCCAATGAGCACATGGAGACATCGCGACATCATCAGTCGCCAGGGAAACAGATGCAGCGGCAGCACCTCACGCCCCCTCGGACACGCGTGTGAGCGAGGGTGTGGAGCGGGTTGCTGTGGGGCGGCCGCTGTGGGAAACCGTCTGATGTTTCCTCCGACAGCTACACGTGGGGACGGCCTGACACTGTGACCCCGTGCCCGGCGGTGCCCAGGAGGATGTGGGAGAGCGACTCAGACACATGCTTCTCCTGAGCAGCGCGACTCGCCACGACGCGAGGTGGGAAACGTTCAGTGCCCATCGACAGGCACACGGACAGGAGAAGCATTTTCACACGAGAAAGTTCCGTGGCCTCGGACGTGACAGGCCTGGCCGCGCTCTCACGTCTCGCTGGGTTCCTGCCGTTCTGTCGCCCCAAAGGCTAACGCACAGCGAGAAGAGTCCCCGCGAGGTCAGCGATGGAGCATTTCCCGTTGGGCCTGGGGACGCCCTGGAG
>NW_006284844.1:456535-460676 GCF_000327345.1 Myotis davidii
TCGCGCAGCCTGCGTGTGAGGAGACGCGGGCGGTGACGACGGGGCTCGGCTCCATCTCTCAAGCTGCGCAGTTTCCCTGCGGGAGGTGGGAGCTGCCCACACAGCGAGGCCCCTGCCCGTCTCTGGAGGCTCGAGGGTCCTTCTTCCCTGGGACGAGGGTGTCTCCACGTGGGCGAGAGGAAGCGTCCGCTCTCCACCTTCTCTGTGTAAATTCTTTATGGGGGAAATCTGCTCCCCCAGAGTGTCTGTTCTCTTTCCATCTTTGCTGGTCTTTCCTTCTCTGGGCCCTCAGGCGGGATGATGTGCAGGGAGAGGCCCTGGAAACGCCAGGCAGACCCAGAGCTGCAGGGCGGGGGCAGCAGAGGGAGGGGTGGGGCGCGGTGTCAGGTCGGGAAGGATGGGCTGTCTCTTTAGAGAGTGGGAGGGAGCGAATGCTCGAGATGCTCACGCAGACGTTTGTACTGACGGGAGAGCTGGTTGGTCAGCACCGTGAGAAACAGCGTCCGGCAGCACTTTCGGAGGAAGGGGTGTGGGAGCACCGTCCTCACCACAGCCCAGGGCCAGGCCAGGGAACCAGGGAGAACTTCCTGACCGTGGACCCCGACCGCCCAGGACCAGGCGGGGGACGATGCTACAGACCAGCCCTCGCGTCTCCGCACCGAGCAGCACACAGGACGCGGGGCTCGTGGGGCTGCTCCCGCCAGGTCACCCAGCTCCAGCGGAGGACCCTCGCTGCCCACCTGACCACAGACGCGCTCGGAGCTGCCTCTCAGAGCCGTGGTCACCTGGCTATGGGCAGGGCCCCCTGAGACAAGGGGTCCCATCCCAGAAGGGAGAGACTGGGGTGCTCTGGGGACTCGCTTGCCGGTCCTCAGAGCCCAGTTCCCACGCCCGAGGGGACAGCGGACACAGCGTCCAGGTGCGAGGCCTGTGGCAGCCACCGCTCTCCCCGCGGCCATGCGGCCATGCTGCCACGGACCCTCATCCACGGAAATCTGTGTCCCAAGGAGATACACACAGTCATTCCGTAATCGTTCCTAACTGAACAATGTTTATTTCTTCATGTTTTTGTTCTTTTTTTATCCAAAGGGGGAAACGTCGTTTACACGTTACGAACGGTTACAGACACGGCATTGAAAACAGATGGCAACGGGATGTATTTTCAGAAAATTATAAAATAATTTGAGCTTTTAAAATATGAAGTATAGCCGTAAGCCTGAGAGTGTGCTGTGGCTGCACAGAACTGCTGCGCACCTGCCTGTTCTTACCTCATTTTGCAATAAAGCCGACGTCTCTCTCCATCTGGCGCGGGCGGCTGCCACGTCCCCTGCCCGGGAAGGGGCCCTGGAGCGCAGCCCTCAGGGGCCCCGCAGAGACGGGAGACGCTCACGTGGACCCGAGAGAGAAGATGCCTCCTAAGAAGGCGCGTGGCCCCGGTTTGGCTGCGCTGAGAGCTCCCCCAGGTCTGAGTCCACCCTCCCTTGCCCCCGTTTCCTGAGCCCCGAGAAGCCGCCCCCACAGGTGACTGGCAGGGGCTGTTGGGGCAGCAGCGTCCACGCCGGGTCTCAGGGGGCGGGTGAGCGTGGAGCGGAGGGCTGATGCGGTCAGACTCAGTCTCCCCGTGGGAGCCAGGAGCGTCCGAGTGCGCGGGCGTCTCAGCTAAGCTGGGAGAGCGGCCGCTTCTGAATTTAAAAATAAAATTGCCCAACGCTTTGCTTTTCTCACGGGACAGGAAAGCTATACGGGCACGTGGCTGAGGCCGCTCCCGCTCAGGGCCACGGTGTGCTTCCCGTGGCCGAGGCTCGCACACCTCTGCCCGTTGTCACTGTCTCCAGGGACCTCCCTTGGCGGAGGTCACGCAGGACGTGGCAGAGGATGTCACGCAAAGATGTGGCTCAGATGGGCCCCCCCTGGAACGCCCCCTTTTATTTAAACTCCTTGGTCAGCCTTCAGCTCCGCGCGCCTGGACTGCAGCAGTTCTGGGAAACCCAGCCACACTCCGCAAAGAGCTCAAGCCAACGGCGCGGGCGTCCCTGTGGTCGGGTCCGGTGTTTGCCGGCCACGCTCAGCAGTTTTAAAACGAGTTAAAGCCCCTGGCTTCCCGTCTCCTTTCTCAGACTTGACAGATCCTTCCATCCCTCCCACCCCCTCGCACCCTGATCACGGGGGTGCCCGCCAAGCGCTGCTGCCAAGTCGCCCGCATGTCCCGCCGGCGCCTCCGCTGCAGAGGCGGCCGCTCCCCGCCCGCCCGGTGTGGCTGCTACTTCGGATTCCTTTTGCTTAAACTTCCCATCTTGTATCTGCCTGTGATAACATCTCACTTACCCCTTATGATTGCTAGCTTGTCAGGCTTGGGGGAGTGGGCGTGCTCTCACAGGCGTCTGGGGGACCTGGAGGGGCAGATGCAGCAGCTCAGGCAGCCCCGTCAGTCAGGGCCCGGGGGGAGGTGCCTGGGGCGTGGCTGGGAAGTGCTGAGGTGAAGGTGGTCCCTGAGACGGACACGGGAGGTGAAGGCCCTGGGGTCCCTGTGGCCTGGAAGAGAGCAGCCGCCATCCTGAGGCCGCCCTAGGAGCCGCGGGCCAGCCGGCCACTTGACCGCAGTCTGCCTCGCCGCCGCTCCTGGAGGCGTTTTAAGGGCAGAGTGAGGACCCGACGCCTCCATGGCCAGCACGCCCTCATCTGTCAGCAGACTGCGCGGCGGTGCCCAGTGGCCTCACCGCTGGCTCGGGCCAGGGCCACACTCCAGCTCCTGCTCAATGTGGGGATCCGGGAACGGGCCCTCTGAGCGCCAGTGCCCTCATCAAGGAAAGCAGGGTGAGGGTGAGGGAGGCCCCGTCTGCATAGCACTCCCTCCCTCCCGTGGCCTGTGCGGAGACGGCCCCTCCCCGTCGGCCCGGCCTTCACGCTCCGACTCCTGAACCGTGGCCTCTGAGGCCCCGGCCCAGCCCCGCCCGGTCCTGTGCCCAGTTGGTTCTGAGGAACCGAGGCGGACAACGTGCACGAACCTAAGCCTCCTGACCGAGCCCTGAGAGCCCAGCTCAGGCCCCTGTTCTCTCCTGACGGCCGTGCTGGGCCAGTCTTTCAATCCGACATTTCACGGGGCAAGTTTCCAAACACGAATATGTCAATCACCGTTCTCGTGTGTCAGCTGTATTTTTATGAACGTGTCCCAGGAACTGAGCCTGCAGAATGGCCATCATGGCCGCGACCTGCTTCTGCAGAGCTGTGGACAGTCCCCGACAGTCCCGGGACTGGTGCCAGGCGCCCAGCTGAGCCGTCACCGAACACGGGGCTCCTCAGGCCACACAGACAGGACCCCAAGGAGCTGTGCTTGCCTAGGCGTCTCCCCAGGCACCCAGGGGCGTGGAGTCACCGGCTGACCCGGTCACGCTCGAGTGGAGCCAGGCTCCAGCTCCCCTGGCTGTGCCCCGCCCCCCACCTGCTCTGACCACCTCTGCTCAGGAGTCTGTTCTGATTGGACAGCGCGAGAGGCAATATTTGGGGGTGAATGCAGGGAGGGCCTGACCCTGCAGTCCTCCGCCCGCCCTGGTGGAAGCAGCCGGCCCTCGGCTGGGCCTGGAGGCGAGGCCTCAACCTGAGAGCACTGGGGCCAGTGGGAACACAGCCGCGCCCCGCCTACTCCGGGCTTGTTCAGGTCGGGGCTGTTCTGGGGCTCCCCCTGCGCAGCTGCTCGCCCCCTCCTCGGATGTCACGGCAGTGCCAGATCCTCCTTCCCGGTGGAGAGATCAGACAACAGCGAGAGAGCAAGGCTGAGCCATCCTCACCAGCCAGCCAGCCTGCCAGACGGCGACGGCATGCGAGACGGCGACAGCATATGAGACGGCGACAGCATATGAGACGGCGACGGCATGCGAGACGGCGACAGCATGCGAGACGGCGACAGCATATGAGACGGCGACAGCATGCGAGACGGCGACAGCATATGAGACGGCGACAGCATGCGAGACGGCGCCATGCGAGACGGCCATGAGAGACGGCGACGGCATGCGAGACGGCCATGAGAGATGGCCCCACCCCTGCACTCAGGTGCACAGGCTGTTCGGCAGAGTGTGCAGCTGTCGGAAGCCTGGGTGTCCCAGTTCCGTCCTGAGACCTTTGTTGGCTGCTCTGCATCCTGTGA
>NW_006284844.1:460743-464115 GCF_000327345.1 Myotis davidii
GAGGTGATGGACGGATGGATGGATGGATGGATGATAAATGATGGATGGATGGATACATGATCTATGGATGGATAAATGATAGATGATGGATGGATGAATTGATGATAAATGGATGGATGATGGATGGATGGATAGATGATGGATGGATGGATGATGGATAGATGATGGATGGATGGATAAAAGATAGATAAATGATATGGAGATGGATAGATGGATAGATGAAAGGTGGTGGATGGATGAATAGATGATAAATGATGGGTGGATGGATGGATAGATGATCTATAGATAGATGAAAGATGATGGATGGATGAATAGATGATGGATGGATGGATGATGGATAGATGATGGATGGATGGATGGCTAGATGATCTATAGATAGATAGATGAAAAATGATGGATAGATGATGGATGGATGGATGGATGGATGGATAGATGATGGGTAGTCAATGGATGGGTGGATAGATGCTAATTGATGCATGGATGAATGATAGATAGATAGATAGATTGATAGATATGTAGATAGACAGATGATAGATGATAAAGTTCAAAGGACCGAAGCTGTCAATGAACCAAAGGGTAGTTGGCGTCCTTCCCAGAGGCCCCTGCTCCTGCCTCTTTCTCTTACGAGCCCACCAGGAACAGAAGAGCCCAGCCTCTTCCCTGACCCGTCCCATAAATCACGACGTTCCTGAACCGTCGGTCTCCCTCAGAAGCTGCACAAAGAACACTCCCCTGGCCTCCAGCAGGGGGGTCCGTGGGGTGACCGGGGGGCTGGGGCGTTACAAACCGTCACCTCTCAGGCGGGCTTTGCACTGCCCGTCCCTGTGTCTGAGTCGTGAGGTCCCAGTGTGAGAGCTGACGCTGCGTTTCCCTCCGAGGCCCGGAGGCGGCTGGGAGCGCGGCTGAGCCCACGCCGCCTGGGTCTCCGTGGCTGCCACGTTGCTGGAGCTTTTGGCAGGAGGTGGAAACCCCCACCGCCTGGAGCTCGGCCCAGAGCTGCAGGAAGTCTCTCAGTGTTCTTTTTTTTCTCAACAGGCAAATTAATCTTGAGTCTGGAATGGTTTCCAGGAATTACACTGTGGGAACTGAGTGCGAGAAACTTTTATTTATTTCTCTTTTCTTCTTCAAAAAATAAAATGAAATCAAAGCAGAAAAGCGAGACTGAGCACACCACATGCTGGCAGGTCTGTCTCTGTAACAAAGGACGACACGCAGGGCGACCGCTTGTCTGCAGGGAGGGAGGGCCCTGGGACCAAAGGGGCCGCTGGGCCTGGGAAAGCCACCCCTGCGCTTCCTTCTTCGCTCCCTCATGGGGGGCGGGCTGCTCCTCTGCCCCCAGCGCCCAGTACTCGCTCAGGGAGAGCCTCAGACTCGGGAAAGGCCGTGACACCCGGGTCAGGAGTCGGGCGCCTGCAGGGCTGTCCCCACGGTGCCAGGCGAGGCGGGAAGCGGGTCCTTGGCACGGGCACCGGCTGTCACCTCTCTGGTGCCTGCATCTCCCAGACGCTGCGTGGCTCTGGGCGCTGGCCCCGCGTCTGTGCCTGTGCTGTTGGACAAGCTGTGTCCATCTCCAGCGCGTGCACCCATGTCCCTGGTCTGACACGAACCCATGCGTGTCTGAGACCCACGGTGAGAGGGGCGTTCCTTGGGCCACAGGCTCGGCCGGTGTCAGTCATTGGTGTTATTTTCCTTTAAATCATCTGGGAGAGGCCCTAGCTGTCCTCGGCCCCCGTCCTGGCACGGAGGGGACATCAGTAGTTACCAGCAGGACCAGAGGGGAAGATCTGAGAGACCGGACGAAACGCACAACGAACACGATCCTTTATGCGGCCAGAGACCACCAAAGACGGGAACTTTGCAGAAATGAAATACAGTTTAAAACATTAACTGAATGCTCCAGGCTCTCTGTCTCTTTCTTTTCTTGGTAATAACTAAATCTCAGCAGAAAACATATCTTAAGTTTGTGTTGAAAAATCAAATAAAAAGACAGAACAACAAAGCTCATCACCTTGCATTTGGATAATCACCGTTTCAGCCCTTTCTCTGTGAGAAGATGATGAGCCCCGAGAGCTTAGTCCGTGCTCCCCTGACATCAGCGGCCGAGCAGCTGCACGGGCAGGCCTTGGTCCTGGATGCTTGTGGGGAGCCGATACAGGGTGAAGCCTCAGACTGACCTGTTGGCAAAATCACAAACAAGTCTTCTGAGTCTTAACCCAATCCGAGAGGTGGCCGCTGATTTACACGCGCCGTCATTTAAAAAACAAAAATGGGGGAATTGGCCGGAAGCCGGTCCACCCTTGCTGCTCGACACAGTCGCTGCAGGGAAGAAACATCTGCACGGCTTATGTTTCAATCGCCTTCTCCAATAATCACGGCTTTTACGCAAAAGTGGGGCGAGGTGAGCGGCCCGTCCGGCCGTCAGCACACAGCCGCAGGGGCCGCCTCCTTGCCGTCCAGTCCCCTCACGGTGACCGACCGTCTAGACACCAGGGGTCCTCAACCTTCCTGACGCCGCGACCCTTCACTACAGCTCCTCATGTTGTGACCCAGCCATGACATTATTTCCGTTGCTACCTCATAGCTGTCATGTTGCTGCTGTGATGAATCGTCATGTAAGTATCTGATATGCTCTGTTTTCCAATGGTCGCGACGCTGCAGGGAGCACCACTCCAGGGAAAAGCCATCAACACCCCGGGAACGTGGGGCGGCGGCCGGGGACCTGCCTGGAGAGCAGAGGGGGGTGGAGAGCTGCCTCTGACCCCCAGGTGCCCGGCCGCCGCCACAGACACACAGTGGGGCCAGTGACCACGCTGAGTGGGACAGGACTCGGACGTCGTGCACGGTCAGCCCATCAGCCCGTCTCCCTGGTGGGGACGGCATGCGAGGCGGCGGCTCACGCTGAAGACGCACTTGTGGAGGCCCCTGCCTACCTTCCCCTCAGTCTCTCTCCCTCCGATCACACTCCTGATGGCCCCCCGGGTGCCCCCGACTCTGCCACGCTGCGGGCATAGGGCTCGGCCGCAGCCACACGGACCGTGGAGCAAGGGCACCTGGCGCCCGTCCCGTGAATAATGTGTCTCTGTTCTTTCTTCGCTGAAGGAGGAAAATCATTCCATTGTGTTTTGCTGAAATAGAGGATCCTTCCACTTTATGAGAATAAAATAAACAATTAGCCTGGTCGGGGTAAAAAATCCCGTTTACATACCCGTTTCTGGCAAAGACACTGGAGGGGTGAGTGCATGTGGCTGTGTCCCCGCCCCCGCGCCCTGCCTGGGGTCTGGCTGCACGGTGCCTGGGGGATGGGCTGCTGGCGTGAGGCAGAGTCCCTCTCGTTCTGGGGGTGCCCCCACAGGCGTGATGGGGGCTGGGGGT
>NW_006284844.1:465722-465996 GCF_000327345.1 Myotis davidii
TGGGTTTCACGAGGCCGTGGCCGTCCCGGCAGATGTGAGCTGTCACCCTGATTCCCCAGGAGGGAGCGCTCAGCTGAGGAAGGACCCAGGATGGCACCAGCGTTCACAGCGTCGGGGGGAGGGGACTACCAGGGCAATTACAGGTGCCGCGGGGACCTTATCCTGAGTCCAGGCGGCTCTCCCTGGGAAAGAGGAGCCACAGGAGGCTGATGGCCTGTCAGGGCCACGCGGTGCCAGCCTGTGCCGCCTGCCCGGCGCTCTCCCGAACACAGCT
>NW_006284844.1:484476-485928 GCF_000327345.1 Myotis davidii
GGGCTGGGGGTCCCTCCGAGGCCCCGTGTCCGTGTGAACAGGCGTGAGGGGGACTGGGGGTCCCCTCTGAGGCCGCCACGCTCCGTGCTGTGTCTGTGCAGCACCTGCTCTTCTGATCTACGTTTGGTTTCAGTGATTCTGCAGCACCTGAGACCACAGCTGCCATAAGCGATGAGCCTGCCACGCAGCTGCCGGGCAGCTCCAGGCTCCTCTGCACCCGTGTCCACGGCTCAGAGCAGCGCTGTGAACGGGAGGAGCACAGGGTGCACTGAAGTAGCTGAGGACTCGCTTCTGAGGCGCAGCTGGCACCGGGCCCAGCTCACGCAGCCCCCACGGCCTCGCTCGGGGTGTGCACAGAGGATGCCTCAGCGAGTCTTGTAGCACGTCGGCTTTTAAATGAACACGTTTGTTCTGGGAAGTGGGGCTGTAGCCACAAACAACGGGCAAAGTCCTGTTACTGTGAGTTTCCTTTCCAGTGGGGAGGTGACAGAACCGCATCACCCAGAGGTGCTGACCCTGAGAAGGGCGGGAGCCACGGTGGGCCAGGGTGGGGAGGATGGGCAGACCGGCCAGTAAATGAGGAGTCCAGCCCTGGCCAGTGGCTCGGTGGACAGAGTGTCGGCTGCAGACGGAGGCGTCCTGGGTTTGATCCCGGTCAAGGGCACGCACCACGGTTGCAGGCTCCCGGTCCTGGCTGGGGGCAGGCGGGAGGCAACCAATGGACGTGTCCACCTCACACTGGTGTTTCTCTCCCTCGCCCTCCTCTCTCTAAAGTCAATGGAAAAACATCCTCAGTGAGGGTTCAAAAAACAAAGAAGAGCCCACACGCTTGTTGAGAACACTCGTATTATAAACCTCAGTGTGCAGCCCTAACCACGGCCCCAGCCCCATCCTGTCCCCGGGAGAGGAGGGGGGGACAGCAGGGCTGGGCGTGAGCTCCCGGCGCTGTGCTGAGGCGGCCCCCCACCCCTTTGACCACGGACTCGGCTTCCCTCCCGGAGCCCCTCTCCCGATGGGCCCACAGCGACCCGGTCCATCACAGTGCCCTGCGCTGCCTCATCCCCTTAGAAACCGCCTTCTCCGCGTGCTCGGTGCCCATGGGGGCCTGGGGGCCACGCTGGATGCTTAGGGAGGGGTGAGGACCTGCACACAGCCAGTGCCAGGGAAATGCCTGGGCCCGGGGTGTGTGCACCCGGAAACCATCTGGCAATAACCCGGGGCCAGCAGCAGAGTCAGGCCTCTGTCCAATGCACTGAGGGAGGTTGGTCAGCGCGTCTCCGGCAGGGACTGCTGTGCTCAGGTTCACGTGGCCTGCGCCTGGCAGTGCCCACTGGCCCAGATGGCATGAGGTCAGCCCGAGGAGGCCGGGCTCCCCAGGGACAGGACCGCGGGCATCGTCACTGGGGCCGAGTGGACAAAGTTCCAAAAGTAAACGGAGAAACAGAGGACCTC
>NW_006284844.1:486495-497347 GCF_000327345.1 Myotis davidii
TCCCAAGCCCCAGCCAGGCAGATGTGAGCTGTCACCCTGATTCCCCAGGAGGGAGCGCTCAGCTGAGGAAGGACCCAGGATGGCACCAGCGTTCACAGCGTCGGGGGGAGGGGACTACCAGGGCAATTACAGGTGCCGCGGGGACCTTATCCTGAGTCCAGGCGGCTCTCCCTGGGAAAGAGGAGCCACAGGAGGCTGATGGCCTGTCAGGGCCACGCGGTGCCAGCCTGTGCCGCCTGCCCGGCGCTCTCCCGAACACAGCTGGACTGGGAGGTTCAGTCGGGGACACAGCCACTGACCTGGAGCGGGTGCCCTCCACGCCCACGGCCAGCACCCGCCGCCGCTGGAGCCATCCCGCTCAGCAGGCCCACCCGCCACCCTCAGGAGGCTGCCAGCCCTGCCTCGGCCTCCAACGAGGGGCCAGTTCCCAGGCCTCGTCCACCTCGAGGTGTTGAGGACAAAGTAAGTGGGAGCCAATCTGACCTGAGACCAGACGACCAACACAAGCGTCTGCTCCTGAGGGACCAGCCGTCGCACGGGCCCTGCGCGCTCCAGCCTTCCACATGTCTGCTCACGGCGCCGGTGCCTAACGTCCGCTCAGCACAGCAGTGGACCCAGGGTCCTCCGCGCTGGGGGTCCACCGCCTGCAGGGGAAGCGGCCACAGTGAGTCTGAGCCCAGGGGCACGCGCTCCTTCCTCGGTGGGGACCAGGCCAGGCCCAGGTTTCTCACACAGCACCGGTGTCGGCCGCCCGGCAGCTGGGTGCCCCTGGAGTCCGGCGAACGGCCAGGCGCCCGGCTCCCCTCAGCGACTCCCGCATGGGTGTCCACGACAGGCGTGGGGGTCGGGGCCTCACACCTCAGGGGGCGTCTGAGCGTCTCACGCGTGGATTTCATGCGAGGACCCGATTGGTATTCAGCGCACTCGTCATTGAGACCGCCCATCGGAACTACGAGGAGCCGGTCCCTTTGTCCCTGTCCCTGGCCTGTCAATGGCCGAAATGAAACAGACTGTCCACCTGGCACTAGCGAGGCCAGGAGGGGACGGCCTCTCCCAGGTGCTGCTGGGAATGCAGAGCAGCTCAGTCCCTGGGAAACCCCAGTCCGCAAGTTTCTTTTTCTTTTTTTTTGAGTGAGGACACGTCGGGGGAGACCGCACTTACTCTGTGAGGCTCCGTCAGCACAGCCCAGTCCCACAGGTCTCCCTGCAGGCGCTGCCTTTCTCCCGCCCCCCGTCCACGCCTCACTCCGTCACACGGGAGCTGGGTCTCCCGTCTCCTGGCTTCTCGGTTTCCCGCTTCCACTCTTTCAGCCGCGTCTACTCTGCCCCTCAGCTGCCCAGTTCATGTCCCTGGTCCTAGTGTCACTGCACTATTTCCCCGGTTCCCCTTCCATTCTGCCTGCTCCTCTCACGTTGGCGAGACAGGAGGACGCAGCACGCCTCCAACATCGTACACACCAAGTCTTCAGATGGTCTGACCTCGCGCCCACTCTCCCGCCGCAAGTTTCTTAAAAGCTGAAACCGGCAGCCCACTAAGCGGCTGGCATTGGGCGTGTAACCAAGGGGGGTGTGCACCAAGCCTTGCACACGGCTGCCCATGAAGACTTCCTAAAACGGATGCTAGAGAGGCAGGGAGAGGGAGGGATGTGAGCGCTTTGTAGCTGGGATTAAGTTATCTCAGGCTGGGAAGGACCAGGCGCTATTTTAAACTAACCCATCAACTTCCCAAGTTTTCGGGCTTCTGATGGGCCCCCTAACCAATCTATCTCCTAGATCTTCTGGGCTTGTGTCTCTTATCCAATCCGATCCTTTCCCCAGGCTTGACTGACAGCCTCCTTGCCGCCTGGGATCCCACTGTGTGTGCCTGCCCCCCGAAGGGCTCCATCCCTGTTCCTGGCCGATGACGCTCCCTGATGTCTGGTTCCGTTTGCTTCCTTCTTTATCCACATAAGTGACCTACGCCAACACCCACAGGACGCACGCCTCCTGTCCGGCTCCCACGGAGGCACAGGTCCCCAGTCCCACCTCGGCCAGCCTCCCGCCCTGAACTCGGCGCCCGTCTCCTGGCGGCCTGTGGGCTGCGGTGGGAATGCCGGCTTCCCGGGTGGGAGGCACGCTAACAGCGATCATGTGTGCCTGCAGATGATTTCTATCTTGGGAAAGGAAAACTTTGACCAAGAAATCATTACATATTTGTGTTAACATTTCTTGAATAGAAACACATTGTCTTTGTTTTATCTTGCCCTTCGGCCAGCATTTTGGACAAGTTGGAATGAAAAGGGTTTGGAGGCTCTGAAGGGAGCAGGGCTTTTGTTTGGTTTGGAGCCTCGAGGGCATTAGGAATATCTCCGTCCTCAACCCGAGGCTCCACTTGGCTGGACGGGAGGGTGGGCATCCTGTCCTAGGACTGTCCGCATCTTCCAGCGTCGAAGCTGAGGTTTTACTTCGAGTTCTTTCAGAGTGAGAGCCGTGGGGACAGGCACAGGGGGCTTCCCCACCTGGATGCGCGCTCTGACCGCGTCCTCATCCCCTGGCGCCTGCCCTCGAGGTGCTCAGAGCCTTCACTGCGGGGGGTGAAAGGCTTCACAAGGGAACTCAGATCCCGGCCCTGGCGCCACCCCCAGGCCCACCCCACCTCCTGGAGAGACGGCGGGTGCTGGGGACAAAGCCAGTGGGAGCACATCTGACCTCAGGCCACACAACCAGACAACTAACAGCAGGAGTGTGAGGGGGGACCCGGGCTGCTCCTGAGGGGCAGCCTCTTCTGACGCAGGGGAGCGAGAGAAACACGCTGAGCTCACCCCGCGGGAACGTCACAGCCGGGGGCCGGGGAGGTGGTGGAGTCTGGCCCTCCCTGTGCCAGCGACATCTGAAGGAGCTGAGAGAGGATGACATGTGATCCTAGTCAGCTGACTAGATCGTTCTCCAAGACTCGTTTGGGAACGTCTGCAGCGAATTTCAATCAGTTTGAAGCTGAATGTTCAGTTGACTGGGGGGTGTTGCCCGAACATCCCACTTCCACATGCTCTTGGATTCCTGAACACACGCCTTAGACGCAGTGGGAAGCGATGTGTTGCTCCTGTAATTACGGTGAAACGGCCCGGAGCAGACACTGTCGTTGATACTCCCAGTTCTCACTAGTTGCTCTTGGTTCTTCCTCCGCCCCTGGGTGTCTCGGCGCCTACATCACCTGGGGAAGGGGTGTGTCCTGGTCAACACCGCAGGGTGCCCCCAATTTTATTGTCTTATTTAAATTATAATTAAGTTTATGACAGAAAGATCATGGTGTGACTCCTAACAGCTACACTCCTTAAATGAGCCATTTCCAGAGCCTTTTTTGCTACAGAATTTAAATTTAGTCTAAGAAATAATCTAAATCTGAAAATATATGTATTTCTTAACTTACTTGCTATGTCAACTTTTCATAAGACTGTGGTGGTAGAGATTTTAAGTAAATATAAAAAAACAGCTACTCGTTGTTCTTTTTGGGGGGGGGAGTGCAACCCACTACACACAATAGGAAACCCATCCCTCAGGCCACTGTCGGGGCACGATTAACAGTTATCTCCTTAAATGAACTTGCAAAACGTCCCTGGGTACCGGGACTTTATAGATTAAAACCAGTTTTCTCTCTCTCTCATAATTTTACATGGAAATAGGACCCTGTCACAGAGGCTTAAGCAAAAGTACAGTCAACATGTATGTTTACACAGCAATTCCCCCAGAAATGCCAGTCTGGAATGATCTAGAATACAGACATTCCAGTGGGGAGTTCCTGCTTCACATTCGCTGGGGACCACATGAAGGAGCATAAATTCCGCGTCTCCCCTTTCCCGGAGCGTTCCTTTCCGCTGCTTGTTTTCACGCTGAACGGAATGTTACTTTTTCCGAGGTCCTGGGAGCGAGGGCGCAGCTGGGGAAGGACCTGAGGAACTGGAAACGGAGGGCTGGGCTTTACAGTTGCACCGAGACCCTGCTTTCCAGGGTAACTGGAGGCGGCTGGCTGCGCCCTGGTTCCTCCGCCCAGGGCGCGCTCTCGGCCAGCACACTGGCTCTGGCTCTCGGTGCCCACACGCTGGTGCCCCCACGCTGATGTGCGCAGCGTCTCCTTATCACCCAGGCGCTGAGCGAGGCTCCAGCTGCCCTTGGCAGTTCTGTGGGCGACACACTTGGCCACAGTGTGTTCAAAAGTAATTTACATATTTTTATCACATCAGCAAACTTTAGTGACTGACGAAAATAGGTATCATCTTTCTACTGCCTTAGGTTTTAAGATACACACTTCCCACCTCAACAAATTGAAAGTTGGCATTAATGGTGGCCCACTTTCTCTCCGACCACTACGGGAACTTTGCGTTCTGCCTTCTGACAAGAGGACCAGCTTCCTGTATTCCTTGACTGAAGTACAGCTGTTGCGTAGGTAACACATCTTTAAGTTCTCGGTGCAGTTGGCTTTTATGGAACCGACGAGCATTGGGGAGCCAGTGGTTACGTACGTGCTCTGGAGGTGTGCAGAGGCATCTTTGGAAATGCAGGAACTCTGGATTACGAATCAATGACGGCGAGTCCCGCCCTCTGTGGGCCCTGGATGCTTGCGTGGCTTTGAGAAGATGTGTCCACACAGGTCCCAAGAGCTCGGAACAGGCACTGTTCAACTGGACACTGTTGCAGACGACGCAGAGCCATGAGACGGAGGCTGTGAGGCGGGCTCCCTACCTACAAAGGCCCTGTGTTCACTGGCTGTGTGCAGTGTCTGCGTGTGCGTGTCTCTGCACTCACACCTTTCAGTGGGAGGACAGGTGGGACATGTCCTGACCTGGCATCGGGGCTGTGACTCTTCCCAGGGTCTGAGGAGTGACTGCGTGGCCCCAGCTCCCCAGACGCCAGGACCTCCCGCGGCTGGAACGCTCGGCCTCTGGGAGACTCCAGGTGCTTCTAGGGGGACGGGCTCTCAGCAGACACACTCGCTGTGAAGCTTGTTTTCTCAGGTTGTTCTTTGTGCTCTAACACTGTCCTAGCAGCTCAGCTGTGTGTGGACCCCTTCACGGAGCATGTGACCAACTCCAGTGACTGACTGTCTGCTGACAGCACGCAGCCAAAAACAACATCGCCGCTGCCTGCTCGAGCGCTGGGACAGTCTCGGATGCTCGCAGCGCCCGCAGGCATCCCTTCCTTGCCTGAGTTTTCCATCTTTAAGACGAGGGTGAGACGATAACCCTGGCTCGTCTGAATTTTGTAGCATTGGGTAGCCCTTGACTTAGTCTCAAGTTGCCTAATATGTCTATTTTCCCTGAATCTCCCAAGACCAACATTCCCTGAAGTGTGAGCCCAGGGTGACTGACGGCCCCCAGGGATTAAGGGAGACGGGGGGCCAGTGGCCACCCGAGGGCCGACATGGCTCCTGGTGGCCGTCCGTCCTCTCCGTGAGGATGCGCAGTGGGCGTGTGAGCTCCGCTTCAGGAGAAGGGCTGAGTGCTACGTGCTGACTATTCCAGGCAGAGGCGCACTGGGGGGCAGTAGGTGCTTAATGAGCGCATGGATGGGCGGCTGTGCCGACGGGCATTGAAACGGGCACGTGCCAGCGGCCGAGGCCTTTTTCACAACACATTCAACAGGGGGCCGGGGCCTGTCGGCATCATCCCACGAGCTTTGGAAACCCCCTTATCTTGTCTTTATAAATATCTTTATCTTTCTCTCCAGAAGGAAGCACAGTCCAGACACCCGGATCGGCGGCGCCTCTGGCCACCTGCCTCCGGCCCTCGGGGGTGGGGTGGGGGGAGGGGTGCTCCATCCCGTGTGTGCAGCTGAGCCTCCTGACAGCAGGAGTGAGGAGGGGGCAGCTCTGCAGCTGCAGATGCCGACTGCAGAGAGCGGCGCTTTCTCCGGAAGGCGCTGCCGCCCGGTCTTGTCTCTCCAGGCCCCGGGGGCTCTTGGTGTGGGCAGGCCACATAGTTTTCTGTGTTTGCAATACAGCAATTATCTGAGTCGAGATGTAGAATTCAAGAAGAGAGACAGCTGGACCTTTTGGTCGACACCCAAATACTTCTATAGTCACGGTATATTTATCAGGGCCGTGGTGAGGGTCAGCATTCCGGCGAGGGGTGTGGAGAACTTGGCTGGACCCCGTCACTCGCTGCCGCCTCCTCGCTCAGCCGCGGCTCTGGGCTGGCCGTTCGTCCTGGACCTAGGGACTGAGTTACTTTCTCCAGGCCACCCAGAGCTCCGGGTGGGGCCGGCGTGGGAACGCGGGGACCCTGAAGTCCACCCCGCAGTCCAGCCTCTCGTTAACGCAGGCTGCTCTGGCGCATTCCCACACAGACTCTACTTCGGGATGTGATCGCATGAGAAGTTTAAGTTTCCCCTCTGAAAATTCTAGCTTTTTATCACTTCTCAGATGTACACTTTTTAATTTAAAAAAGTCATGAAGCATCAGACCTTCCCCTTTGCAGACACATGCGGTGCTGTTGGGACCGGGCTGGTGTCGCCTGAGGGTGGAGGGTGGAGTGGAGACCTGCTCTACTCATGGTCTGAACGGGCCCTGACTCCCCTCTGCTCATGTCGACTTTCTCCGGTCAGAATGTTGCCCTACCCTCTGCAAGGACTAATTCAAGCACCTGTTGTCCCTCACACCTGATCTCGTCTTTTACTCTGTGAGCAGGTGACGTCTTGACGGGGACACTGTGGTTACTCAAGGACGGCTGTGAATTCCTGAAGGCCTGACCTGCCCACTGTCATTCAGACTCCTTCCTCCTCTGGCCTCAAGGCTTTTGAATTGCGGGGACCATCGCTGCAGAAAGCACCTGTGTCGAGGGTAGGTCCCTGAATGTCACCTCGGTCGCCAGGTAGGGGACATCCAGGTGACGATGTGGGCGTGTCCACTGTCCCGGAAGTTCTGTCATGTGCTCCCAGGGGCCTCCACTACACCTGCGGTGACCATGGCAACTGTGGCTGTGGCCATGGACCAGCTTGGTCTTTTCTGCACCTCATGTGAGGGGCCCGCGGGTGGGCCTTCCTCCAGGGCCTGGCGCTGTCCCTGAACACACCTGTGGGCTGCAGCGCCTCATTTGCTTCAAGACGTAGCTGTTTTCGCTGCTCTGCACTATGCTACCGCGTGGACATGCCCCGCTGTATCCGGTTCTCGTGGAACGACACGGGGCTGTGTTCAGCTGGGGCTCCTGCGAGTGAAGGTGAACTACACAGAGCAATGCGCCGTCTGCTGCGACTCCTGCCGGCGTCCTGCGCGCCACCTGCCATCACACTCGCCGAGGGCTTCCTTCCCGGGCCCGCGGGCGGCTGTCACGGGAGCTGAGAGGAGAGGCTTCGTGTCCAAGTCTGGCCACCAGGAAACAGACACGGTGACACATCGCTGCCCACCAGAGCCACCAGGAGCCGCCACGAGGAGGCGCTCTCCCCCTGCGCTGTGTCCCTCCCGGCGTTGAATCTGCGAGCGTCACTGACTTTCCAGATGCCTGACACGAATCCAAGACCTTCACTCGAGAGAAATGGTGATGAAACACGCAGTACTCTCACTATTCGCTGTTTCTCCCATTACTTACCCTGGAGATAATGCAAACGTGAGTTTTTTCTTAAATACACAGCATCAAAGGTATGGCCCTGGCTGGCCTGGCTCAGTGGCTAGGGCAGCGGCCTGCAGACTGAAGGGTCCCAGGTTCAATTCCAGTCAAGGGCACATGCGCGGGTTGTGGGCTCAAATACCTGGTAGGGGGCGTGCAGGAGGCAGCCAATCAACGATTCTCTCTCATCATTGATATTTATATCTCTTTCTCCCTCTCCCTGCCTCTCTGAAATCAATAAAAATATATTGTAAAAAATGAATAATTCGGGGACTTCCTGATTAATAAATAACTTACCTTAATGAAAATAGCAAACGGCAGAGACAGTTCATTCACGTACAGTTTTAATGTCTGACAAACTGTTACTGACTGAAACAAGTCCAATAAAAAATTTGCTTTTACAGTTGAGGTTATATAGGAAAGAACTGTGGACTGAGCATGAAGTTTTGGAACAGGAATAACATCAAATAACCATGAGTGAACATTTAATGAAAAAAATATCTGGAAGATATTATGGAGTAAAATATGCGAGTTGTAAAAGTGATAGAACCTAAAAATGCACAGGCCCCGTGGAAGGAGCGTGACTTGAAGTCTTTCTCTGTTCCCCCAGATATTTTTTTGGTAAATGTGTTTAACATAAATGAGCCTTTAGCTGAGTCACCATTTCCCGATTTAAAAGTAGAACCGCGATCTAGGAAAATGTGAAGTGGGGCCTGGCCGCCCTGGAGGCCGGTTGGAAAAGTCAAGTGGAAACTCACTCAGGGGCACGCAGTGAGCGGGTGAAAGATCTGAGTTAAAAATCCTGCACGAAGAGCAACCGCAGGAATACAGGTCTCACCTTCTACGGTTGGGAGTTCAGCCAAGAAAAGGCGCAGAAAAAGAAATAAAAATATTATCCTGAGTTATGCGTTCCCTTTTCCACAAACACAATCAAACATATTCCTTAACTCAACATTCAAATCTCTCACATTTTCAGATCACGGGCGTCATAAACAGGGAGGGTCCTCAGACCTCCACCCCGCCTGGCGGTCGCCGTGGCGACGGTAAGCACATCTTCCAAATGCGCTGGCGCCTCTTTACAGGGAGACAAGCTTAGAAACGCTCCCACTAGACCCGGAACATTAGGGTCCAGATCAGGGTCACGCTGAACGGGGGTTCATGACCCTTTCTCACCAGAAACCTCCGCCCCGCCCCAGGGAGACCCGGCTCCAGGCCGGCCCAGCGCACCGGCTGCAGAGGTCACTCAGCAGCTCCCCACGCTCATCAGCAAGTGGTTCCGGGTCACTCACATCTTAAACCAATTAAGGTGCCAGGCCCATAGGAAGCGAACTCCCTAGACCCTCAGCCTCTTTCTCTGCAGCAGCAGAGGGAACACTGCCTCCCTCAGAGACGTCACCAGAGAAGAGACCACGACCAGCATCCTGTGGGGACAGACACAGAAACCTGCGCACAACAGCAGCAGCCAGAGGCCGGCGGCGTCGAACAACCACACGTCGCGACCAGGGGCTGACCCAGGACGGGCAGCGGGTCGACACCGGGAACGGTGGGTCGGAATTTCTCCCACCCGCTTCCCCGGAGCTTGAATGCCATTTAAAATAAAGTTATTCTAGAGCTGGTTCTTCAGCACAGTTACGGGGACACAAACTGTAGGACGGTGAGCTTCTTCCCTGGACGTCTGCCCTCTGCACCCAGGGCCAGCGCCCTGAGCAGGCGTGAGGCCGCGAGGATGGCTGGGGCCCTGACCGACGCCTGGAGCAGCTCCCAGGACTTGGCCTCCCCAGTTTAAATCCTTCCAGAAACAAACACTCCGGAATCCACCTCTCCCAGAGCACAGCGCGGGTTCCAAATCCCACAGAGAGAAATCTGAACCCCTGGAAAGAGCCTGCGTTTAGGGGGACCCTGTGGCCGTGAGTCCCAGTCAGATTCTCTCTGAACCCACCACCCACCCTCGGAGTCAGATGGACGGCTGGTTATTTAAAAGCTGCACATGAGGTTCAAGTGGAAATAATTCACGTATTTGGTGGTATTTTAGCAGAAAATAAAGCACTTTTAAAAACTCGTTTCCAAAGTTATTTCTTAAATATAGAACCAACAGGCGAAACATTTAGCTGAAGAAAAGTTAAATTCGATTTCCTCCACGATGTGGGATTTTCTCTCCTGTTGACGGGAGACGTTCCCAGCAGCAAGGCCTGGGCTGAGCCATGCGGGGACCGACAGCCCGAGTCCCAGGGCACCGAGCCACAGCCCGTTTGTCTCCTGTGTCAGTTTGGACAGAAAACGTGATAAAATATTTTTCCACGGTAGGAAAGTAATAAATTAAAAAATAGGAGAGGACTGAATTCGAGAGAAAACTTAGAGATACTTTATTTAGCCTTTTTGTTATATAAGTATAGGAACAGAAGCCTAGAGTGGAGAAGCTATTTAACAAAAAAATCATTAGTTGGTGACAAGGAACAACACTGTGTCAAAAGAGGGGTTATAAGAAAGCTTCGTTTACCCATTTTGATATTATAATGTATTTCAAAGCTATCAGACTGAAGCAGCACGGTGTAGGGGTATAAATTAGGTAGATAAATCAACTCCAAAACGTACATAAATAAGTGATGGACACTGATTTTATTTAGGTTACTATTAAAAAGAATAGACAAAGATTGGACTATCTTGGAAAAGTCACCAAACTTTGGGCAAAAACTAAAGTTATACCGTACACCATCATATTTCAAATTATCTGATATTTTACTGTAAAATTAAACCACATAAATGTACCAGGAGGAAACAGAGGCTGATATATCTTTTTAAAAATAAATTGATTTTTATTTATTTATTTATTTATTTTAGTCTTTTGTGACTGGGTTGTTTTTTTTATTAATTAAATCTTTATTGTTCAGATTATTACATTTGTTCCTCTTTTTTCCCCCCATAACTCCCCTTCACCCAGCTCCCACTCCACCCTCCTCCCTCACTCCCCACCCACTGTCCTCATCCATAGGTGCACAATTTTTGTCCAGTCTCTTCCCGCATCCCCCACACCCTTTTCCCCCGAGAATAGTCAGTCCACTCCCTTTCTATGCCCTTGATTCTATTATAATCAACAGTTTATTCTGTTCATCAGATTATTCACTTGATTTTTAGATTCACTTATTGATAGATATGTATTTGTTGTTCATAATTTGTATCTTTACCTTTTTCTTTTTCTTCCTCTTCTTAAAGGATACCTTCCAGCATTTCATATAATACTGGTTTGTTGGGGATGAACTCCTTTCGCTTTTCTTTATCTG